>NC_022028.1:1896920-1904692 GCF_000317375.1 Microtus ochrogaster | reverse complement strand
GCCACCATCGCCCGGCTACATTTTGTAATGATCAAATCAAAGTAATTAGAATATTAATTTCCTCAAACATTTATCCCTGAAGTTGAGACAACAGTCAACATCCTGTTTTCTAATTATTTTGGAGTTCAGGGCACACTTTGGTCCCCTGTAGCTACCCTGCTGCACTGCAGTCTCACGGGGCACCAGAACTTACTTTATCAAACTGCAACCCATTGCCCAGCGTCGCCCCACCCCCTGCTTCCCGCTCTTTCCAGACTTTCATATCTGTATTCCCACGTTTATAGCAGTGCCGTTCACCAAAGCCAAGATATGGAGTCAGTTTAGGAGCCCATGGAAAGATGGCTGTGCGTTGAAGAGGCAGACAGCAGCAAACCGGTGGCAGCTCCCTGCCCCGAGGGGCTTTCATCCTAGACGCTCAGGGCTCCAGGGCTCTGCTTGCTCTTCAGGGCTCAGAGCCTTGAGAGTGTCAGGACTAACTCCTGCTCAAGGTAAGAGCAAGCATCTCACCAACTCTGAGCAAAAGCTAGGGCAAGTGACCAGGCCAAGGGTAGTGTCCCACCAACTCTGCGGGGTGGGGAGCAGATATGTGAGTGTACCTGTGTGATCTTCCTATGCAGGGAGGGCAGAAAAGAGACTCTCAGTGTGAGGATCGGCTGCACTGGCTCACCCGGAAGGTGCTTTGAGCTGCGGTCTCCCGCCAGATCCTGTGGAAACAGCGGTTGCATTTGAACAAGATTCCCAGGTGAGTCCTGGGGCGTCAGTCTCTGGCCTCCCTCCTCCTGCCCATACCAGCAGCCTTTGGTAGGGGCCGTCGCTTACCAGCAGAGGGCACTGCGAGGAGGGGGCTTCTAGACGCGTGACCTGCATCAAAGCTGCCTCCTTTCCTCCTCCCTTCCAGACCGGCCCAGGGAAGTATGCTGACTCCAGGCCTCACCTGGACTTTGCCAATAGACAAAAACATTCTCCGCCACCCCTCCATAGCGTGACTGGGCTGCCGGGAAGTGGCAGGCCACACCTGCCTGCATTCCCCGCCCAAGTCCACTTGTCTGCTGGCCTAGAGACAGGTCTGGTTGGCCTTTCTGTTTTTTAGAGAAGAAATTATTGCTTCTGGGTGCGCTAGCGGCCTCTTGGAACAAACTGATATTAAGGTGGGTACCCCGGTGTGTGTGTGTGTGTGTGTGTGTGTGTGTGTGTGTGTGTGTGTATGTGTATGTGTGTGTGTGCGCGCAAGGGATGGTATGGCTAAGGGGCCCAGGGAAGAGCCAGATCAGCTAAGCTAGTCTGTCACCCTTTGAGGACCCTCTGCACAGAAGAGCGAAGAAAGGGCCAGTGCTGGCTGGTGTCAGAAGTGGTTGATTCTGTGTTTGGTGGAAATGTATATTCTGCTCATGAGTGCTGACCTTGAACTGTTTGTGGCCTCATTCATTGTCTTGTCGTTTTTGTTGTTTCCCTGGTACTGTGGTTTGAACCTAGAAATGTGGGCATGCACACAAGTGTTCCGTCACTGAGCTACACCCCAGTCCTCTTTTACTCTTTATTTTTGTTCCTTTGTTTGTTTGAGACATGGTTTCACTATGTAGCTCAGGCTGGCCTGGAGCTCACTACCAGGCTGTCCTCCAACTCACAGGGATCTGCCTGCCTCTGCCTCCTAAGTGCTGAGATAAAGGTGTGCCCCTTATGCCGGATTCTTAGTTTTTAAGACAAACTCTTACTGCATTGCCCAGGATGGCCTTGAACTCTCTGTAAGCTCAGGACAACTTTGAATTTGTGACCCCCCTCCTGCAGCCTCCTGAGTAGCTGGAATTACTGGCTAGTGCTGCCAAGCCCAGCTCAGGCTAGTACTTTTTATGTCTCAGAACTCTATCAGGTGTTCTAGTGAGAATCAGGGAGGAGAGGAGGGTTGAGCATCTACAGGATATGAACAGATCTTTGCAGTGAGATTCTGGGTCTTCGTTCATAGGGCAGGTGATGATAGGTATTCTAATGCCCCTTGTTTTTAGGAAATGTTACCCAGAATGCTCTGGGCTGGAGAATTGGGTTCTGAGGAGTCAGAAGTTAGAGAACATGGTGAATTGGTAGGGCTGCAAGCTGGTCCCTTCAACTTTGGCTCCATTCCCTTGTTGGGATGGGGGGAGGTGGAGAGGTGAGGATGGGGTGAAGGCTGAGGGAGTCTGGAAGAGTGGTCAGCTGGCCTCAGGCTTGAGCTGCGGGGAGTTGAGCTGCTTCAGGCCAGAGAGATCAGCAGGCTCCCTTGAGGCCCAGGGTGGTGTGGGACAGGCTCCCTTGAGGCCCAGGGTGCTGTGGGAGTGTTATATGCTAACTTTCCAGGTGGGGCAGCTGGGCAAGGGGATCTGGTCCAATGGGGAGGAGGGGATTTGGACTCTGATCTTTAGTGGGCCCCAAGAAAGCTGTTGTTATAGAAACAGAGAGGTCCCTCTCATTCCATTCTCTTTTATCAGCCATCTGGGCTGCTGGAGCCTAGGCAGGCAGGGCATAAATGTCATCACTTGCCCTGGGAACCCAGAGATGCCTTTATTCCTTTTCAGCTCCTCCTGTCCACCTTTCTCCTCCTATTTTCTCTCCTTGTTCTCACTTGTTTATTTTTATTTCGTGTACAGTGTTTTGCCTGCATGTAGGATGTGCACCATGATCATGTGGTGCCCACAGTGGCCAGAAGAGGGACTCAGTCACTTGGGACTGGAGTTACAGATGGTTGTGAACCCCCACGGGGGTGCTGGGAATCAAAGCCAGATCTTCTGAAAGCCAGTGCTCTTAGCTGCCGAGCCATCCCTAGCCCCTTTCTTCTCCCTCCTCCCCGTACTCCCCCCCCCCCGCCCCCGTCCCTTTCTTTGAGACAGTCTCATTGTATGTCCTCAAACTCAGTCCTCCTGCCTCAGTCTCCCAGCTGCTGTTGTCAAGGAGCAGAACCATCTTTCTTTGTGTTTGCTCCTGCTCCATCCGATGCCATCGTCTCTAGAAGTGGGACTGCAGAGACCTGGGGGCAAAGGAGGGGTGGGGCAAGCTCAAACTAGTCACTCCTCTGCATCTCCAGTTCCTACTCACTGCTCCTCCCTCCATCCCTGCAGCGGGCAGAAAGAGCTCAGCTTCCTTACCCGTGTGTTGTAATACGAGCACGGGGCTGCTTCCCCGGCACCCGGCTGCCCGCACGGCTAGCTTATGCCCTGAAATAATTACACGGAAACTGGCCCATTAGTTATAACCTCTTATTGGCTAGCTCTTACATATTGATCTAACCCATGTCTAATATCTGTGTAGCACCACAAGGTGTGGCTTACCAGGAAAGATCTTAACCTGTGTCTGTGTCAGATGGGAGAATCATGGCGACTGCCTGACTTGGCTTCTTTCTCCCAGAATTCTGTTCTGTCTACTCCGCCTACCTAATTTTCTGTCCTATCAGGCCAAGCAGTTTTCTTTATTAGTTAACCAATGAAAGCAGCACAAAACAGAAGACTCCCACATCACCCGTGAAGCGAAGACACATGAGCGTACAACACAAGCCAAGCCACTTCTATCAGTTTTTAATAGTTGTGGTGCTATTAATAGTGAAAGGGAATGAGGAGGCTTACTAGGGAGCTTGCTTCCTTCCCAGCTCAGCTTCTGGCCGCTGCCTGATTCACCTGTGGCCTTGCAGGTGGCCTGGCTAAAGAAGGTTGAGGCTCTGGCCTCAAGGTTGTGTTTCAAGATAAAGTGAGCAATGTCCCATCTCCTGTGCACATCTTCAGTGAGGATGCAGGGGAAACAGGCCCCTCCCAGATCTCCAATGGTGATGGTGCAGAGGAGCATCTGCCTGTCTGTCAGGGGCTGGAAAGGGAGTGAAGTCTTTGTAGGTCTTTGGCTGCAGGTGACTGGCGAAGAGGAGGGGATGCTGGGAGCCTTTCCAGTTAGTGAAGGACTCATGAGTTACAGAAGCCTCCTTGGAGGAGGACATCACGCCTCAAGGAATCCAGCTGCCAAATGGAGGAATGGCCTTCCCCTGGCAGCTCCTCCAGGGCTGAACAAGACATCTTTGGCCCCTTTGGAGCCTCCCGTGGTGCCCGATGTGCAGCTGCTGTCAGAAACGCTCATGGGACAGCATATGAGGAGGAGCTTTTCAGGCTAGACTGGCAGCAGGGAGGTTGGGAGCCAATCAAGGGCTGGGACATACCCAGGGATGAGGAGCCAAAGCCAGAATGTGCAGGGAATGGGAGCCCAGTCCCACCAGAGTGTGTGGGTGTTAGGAGTCAGCAGGGCTCAAGGAGGAAGTAGAAAGGGGTGGGAGCAGATCCAGGGAAAGCTGACATGTATGCTGGAGGTTGCTAGAAAGTTCTAAGTTCCCGGGGCTCCCACTGCCAGGCCCCCAGTGAGCATGTGCTTTTGGCCTCACTCATTTCATTCTCTCTTTAAGGCCCCGCTTAGTTTTCTTCTTTATCCTTTTCTCTTTTCTGCTTCCACGTGTAACTTCTGCTGATCATGCTGTACTGTATGTATGCCCGGGAGCTACCTTCTGACCTTTATGGCAGGTAGAGGGGCATAAATAAACACATTTGGATAGTGCTGCATCATCTACAGGTGCTTCCCACATGACCTCATGCCATCCTCTTTAAGAAAGTACAAAGCCATGGGACTCAACAAACCCCTAAAGCCCCCAAGGACCGGAGAGATGACTTGATTGTCAGCGTGCTTCCTGTGTGCAAATGAGAACTGAGTTGGATTCTTGGTACGCAAGTAAAAATGTAGGCATAGTGGCTTGCATTAGTAATCTTGCGCTGGGGAGGCAGAGCTAGGTGGATGCCTGGGTTCTTGCTGGCCTTCCATCCAAGCCTCTTCGGTGAGCTCCCAGGCCTAGTGAGAGACCCTGTTCCAAAAAAATCAAAGAAAGAAACAAAGCAAAGCAAAACAAAACAGCCCAAGTGAAACTAACCAACCAACCAACCCACCAAACAAACAAAAAACAAGGTGGGGGCTGGAGAGGTGACTCAGTGGTTAAGAACACTTGCTGCTCTTCAGAAGATGGGTGTTTGGTTCCTAGCACCCATGTCAGGCAGCTTGCAACTGCCTTTAACTCTAGCTCCAGGGAAATCTGATGTCTCTGGCTTCTGTGGGCACATACCTACACATATGTATGTACATGTACATGCACACACACACATGCACACACATCCTGAAGAATGATATCCAAGGCTGACATCTGACTTCCACAGACATGTATATACACAATTTCAAAATTCGTGCAAAGAACTTGCTTGCTGTGAAAAATCCAAACCATAATGAGACTTCCAGAATTCATTCCTGTATTCTCCAGCTGTGTGATTTTCTGTGGTGATCAATAGAACGGGTTGGGAGTATATTCTTTCAGACTTTCGCTAAGACACGAGTAGTCATGGAACAATGTGAACGATGGCAACTCCCAGCTGCCCTAAGGGTAAAGTACTCAGGGAATAGGGTGTGAAAGTTCACTAATGAGTTCATACCCATTGCCTGACAATATACTATTTTGAATGTGTTGGATTAAATACAAATATTATTATTACTTTAAAATATTTATTTTGGTATTCCCATGTGTATGTATGTGAATGTCTGTGTGAGTGTATGCCTGTATGTGGGTTCCACAGAGGTCAGAAGAAGGTGCTGGATCCCATGGAGCAGGAATTACAGGCAGTTGTGAGCCTCCCAGCATGGATGCTGGGGTCTGAATCTCAGATCTCTGCAAGAGTAGTAGATGCTTTTAACCACTGAGCCATCCATCTTTCCAGCCCCTACTATCACTTTGTAATGTGACCAATAAAATATGTCAAGTTACATAATTGGCTTGTGTTTTTATGACGTACACTATTGAAGACACCTCTCTATACTTTACATTCTCTCTCTCCTCTCCCCACCCTCTCTCTTCCCATGTTACTCCAGCTCAAACCCAGAACCTTGTGCATGCAGAGCGCTCTGCCCTCAGCCTATACATGTTTATATCAATCAGACTGGAGCTTACTTTTTTCCCCTACAGATTTTTCTTAAAAATGAGTGCTCATAAATAAAGATGGATTTTGAGAGAATATGTCACCCAAGCTGGCTTCCAATGCAGGATCTTCCTGCTGAAGCCTCCCGATTGCTAGGATTATAGGCATGTATCTCTACTGGCTCAAAAGTAGATATTTGGATGGGTAAGGACAATATGATAATTGTAATAGGTACAGTGACTGATATGGCCTTGAACTCATGTTCTCTAACTCAGAATATACGTTCTCTATGCCCAGAATTTACTTTGCTGACCTAGATTGTGGAGAACTGTGGGAAACTCTTTCTTTTGGGGACAGTTTGTAGCTCAGACCGGCCTTGAACTTCAAATCTTACTGCCTCACAAGGGCTGGAATTATAGATCTGTACCATCATGCCTAGCTCAGGAAGGCTGCTGAATGTGTGTGTGTACCTACATGGGGGAGAGGGAAAAGGGGGGGAGCATTCCTGTAGGGGAGTGAAGCCTTGGCCTCCACAAATTAGAGACTTAGTACAGCTCTACTGACTCTACCCACTTTCCCCGCAGGCCCTTGGCCTTGGCTGGTGCAGGGGTGTAGGCGTGACCAGGCAGATGAGCCCCCAGGACAGTTCTGTGTACCCTTTCGAGTTCCTTCTGTTGGTGGGGATACCTGTGGCCAGCGCTTTCCTTCTGCTTCAGTGCCTTCGCTGGCACTGTTCTCGGTGGCTGCCAAAAGACTGCAGGAATCCAGATGACCAAGAGGAGTCTGTGTTCCCACCCACTTCATTACCAGAATATGAGCCCCCAAGGCAGTGCCCACCCCCAACACTACCGGAGATGGCTGCGTTCTATCAGGAGCTCCACACGCCCACCAGGGGCCAGACCATCACCCGGAAGCTGATGCATAAGTTACTGGTGTATTCTGCTCGAGAGGTGGACCACCGTGGTGGATGCCTGATGCTGCAGGACACAGGCATTTCTCTGCTCGTCCCGCCAGGTAACGACTCCCAGCATCCTTCTTGGCAGAGATCTTCAGGCAGCAAGGTAGGGTACCCCATCTGAGCTCCACCCACAGATAACTTTGGATTTGGAAAACTGTATTTATAGTTTAGCCTTTTTGATTCCAAAGATAGATTCTCCAAAGATGAGTCTCCACATATCTTTCGGGACAGCTTCTCCGCAGGTGGAAATAAAATGCCTTGCTCTAAAGACAGCCTGTGGCGACAAGTCTCCAAAGGAAGGCTGTGTGTGGTGTGGAAAGTCATACATGTCCTCATCCGAGTGGCTGTGGCCATGGAAGGAAATGGTGACTCTAAGTCAGCTCACAGAGGACTTCCTCATTCACACAGCCTCTCAGTGTTCCGCTGGGTGCCCTGCCCTCTCTGCCTGGCCTCGCATGTCGGACTCACCTCAGCCCTTTGTCCCTCCAGGTGCTGTGGCAGTGGGTCGCCAGGAGAGGGTGTCCTTGGTTCTGGTGTGGGACCTGACGGATGCCCCATCATTGTCTCACAGACAGGGGCTAGTGAGTCCTGTGGTGGCATGTGGCCCTCATGGAGCCTCCTTCTTGAAGCCTTGCACCCTCACATTCAAGCACTGTGCCCAGGAGCCCAGTCAGGCCTGTGCCTACACCAGCAATACTTCCTTGCTGGATGCCAAGAACTGGAGGCGTCTGGGTCAGCCGGGGGCTTATACCTCCCGGGATGAGTGCCGTATCCTGCTCTCTCACTTCAGGTAGGTCTTGATCGTTGGCCTGTCTCTCTCTCTCTCTCTCTCTCTCTCTCTCTCTCTCTCTCTCTCTCTCTCT
>NC_022028.1:1867982-1896820 GCF_000317375.1 Microtus ochrogaster | reverse complement strand
TCCCTCTCTCTCTCTGCCCCCTTCTTGTCTTTGTGTCAGAACTGCTGCCCCTGTCCTCCTCTAGATGCTTCAACAGTCTGTTAGGACCTTTGTGGCCCTCTCTCTGAGTCTGCTGTTCTAATGTCCACAGCAGTCATTTCTGTCATGGAAACCCCATCTGAGACTGTGTCGCACTGCTCTCTCTCTCTGCCTATCTGGAGGCACCTGATTCAACCCATCCCTCTGTCTAGTAGGCACATCCAACCACAGTCCATACGGCCCAAATGGCTGTGAACAAGTTCCAACACAGAATTGTAGGCTTGCCTAAAACACCGAGATTTTTTTTTTTGAAATTTAATTGTATGGTTCTTGAGTGTGACTGTGGATGACATCATTGTGCCTTGGTGTCAAAAGGTTGGACACAGCCAGCCTGGTCTACAAGAGCTAGTTCCGGGACGGGCACCAAAGCTACAGAGAAACCTTGTCTTGAAAAACAAAAAAAAAAAGGTTGGACACACCTGTAGTAAGTTTGTCCCATCTCCGCACCTGTCCTTCATAGCTGCCTCTCTCTGCCCCTGACCCACTTCAGGACCACCCCCAAACGGAAGGGCAGGCTGCTCCTTTCAAGCTCACATCATGCCTGATCTCCATCTCTTGGGTCTGAGGTCCTCTGCTGCCCCGTTTCCTTGGCACCCTCCACCCCCAGAGGACCATGTGCAGGACCCCCTTCAGATTGTGGCTCCCCGTGATTAATTTGTCTCTGCTGCAGATAATACACACTGGCTTGCCTCCCCAGGAGGTGGCAGTCACTGTATTAGTCTTGCTGCTGTGACAAACACCTGACCAAAGCAAACTCAGGAAGGCTACTTGGGTACAGGTCAACCATGGAGGCAGGGGCTTGGACGTCTGGTCATGCTGCTTCTTCAGCCAAGCGTTAGAGAAAGGGGTGGCTGTTGCTGAGTCATTTGGTTTTCACTCAGTGCACGAACCCCATCCTGTCTGTCAGGGTGGGTCTTCCCCCATCAATAATTCAGGTGAGAAATTCCGTCACTGACGAGCACAGACTTGTGTCTGCAGTGCTTCTAGACCCTGTCAAGTTGACTAGTGTCACCATCGCAGCCACCATGGCCCACTTGCTTCTCGACTCTTTATGCCACTCCGTCTCTCACCTGGTCCTCCTCCTACACCTACTTGGAGTGCTCCCTCACCTGCTCAGAGATCCCTTAGGTGTCAGGAGCATGGTGGTAGGCATCTTGGGATCCCGGCCTTCCTGGTGCTTATGCATGGGCGGCCGCCACCATCTCCCTCCGCAGCCTCTACACCTGCGTTCTGGAGGCGCCCCTGGGTCAGACAGCCCGCAAGTGGCTGCAGCTGGCAGTGTTCTGCTCCCCACTGGCGCCCGGGCAGACCCACCTGCAGTTGCGTGTCTACTTCCTGAACAATACTCCCTGCGCCCTGCAGTGGGCTATCACCAATGAGCAGCCCCACGGTGGACGCATGCGTGGACCCTGCCAGCTCTTCGACTTCACTGGGGCCAGAGCAGACCAGTGTCTGAAGCTCAAGTACATCTCTGAGGGTGAGGGGGCCCGAGGGGTGGGGGTGGAAAGCTCCGTGGGAGGGCGGTTCGGGGCTCCCTTCTAGTCTTCCAGGAAATGATTTCCTGGGTTTGGTTCCCGCAGCCCTGAGAGGCTGCCCTGGCTTTGTTCACATTCCTGTCTCCCACTCGGTCTTCGTCAGCCATCCTGGACTAGAAGGATGCGAGGCGGGAGGCTGGAAGCGAGAGGAACCTCGGATTGGGAATTATGTTCTGAGTTTCCCTGCCTGCTGGAATTCTCTGTATAGTTCTGGACAGGAGCATCTCTGGGGCATACAACTGCTTTAAGAGGTGGGGTAGAGAACGGGAGGATGAAGGAAGACTAAAGGGCCGCGCACGAGTGTGTGTGAGTGCGTGGGTGTGCATGTGTGTGTGTATAGTGTAGAGACACAGGCATAGGAATAAGGCCAGTTTGAGGTACCCACTCAAGCTCTTGGATTTCCATTGACTTGAGACCCTTCTGCCCCTTGCCATCCTGATGCCCCTCCACAACCTCCTTAAAGACTTGTGGAAGGCCTTGTCCTCGAAGGCCGTTGCTTCTGTCCTCTCCCCAGGTTGGGAAAACGTGGATGACAGCAGTAGCCAGCTGGTTCCCCACCTTCATATCTGGCACGGAAAGTGCCCCTTCCGTTCTTTCTGCTTCCGGAGAAAGGCAGGTATGCCAGGAGCCCTTCTCACTTCCTGCTTGTCCCTCCCAGCCGCCCTGTTCTACAGCCCCACTTTCTGCTCTTACCCATCTTGCTTCTTTTTGTAGCCAATGAGAATGAAGACTGCTCGGCAGTAACCAATGAGATCATTGTCACCATGCACACCTTCCAGGATGTGAGTTCTGCAGGACCTGTGGAAGGTCTGGGCAAGGGAGAAGGGTCCAGCAGGCAGTGAATAGGGACCTAATTACAAAACAAAGTAGCTGAAGAGTGCATTTGCCATAGAGCTACCATGCCAGATCTTTAAGGGACATAGACCAGCTGGCCCCTACTGACCCTCCATCCTTGAGCACTTTTTATGGATGGATGGATGCAATAGAATATTAAAAGATTCAAATCCTACATTAGCTCTTTCTCCCAGCTCAGGACAGCTAGGGGATCTGGAGGACCTGGCCTCGTCCAAGGTCCCCATCTGTCTTCAATGGGCATAACTAGAAACTGGTACTTGAGAGGTGGAAAGGGGGTTAGCTATCTCCCCACTCCCCACGGCAGCAGAGAAGAGACAGGCATGTCAGGTCTGAGAGTCTTTGGAAAACCCAAAGTAGCATCTTGCAAAATGGGGGCAGACACCACACATTGTCATTTAGGGAGGACAGTTGGAGGTCAGTCTCTCTGTTAGTGGGTGGTGTACTTGTCTTGCTCATGCCTTCTGGCAGCTTAGGATGCACCCCGTGCGGTTTTTATTGTTCTCAGGGGCAAATCTAAGTCTGACTGAGGAGCTCCTGAAGTTTGGAGTCAGAGGGTCCAGGGTGCTGCGGGAGGGGGAAGGATCGGGGAGTGGAGGCTGTATATTCTGGTGACAAGGCTGTGGCAGGTTGAAGGAAAGTCATGAGGAATGTAGTGGGGCCCCTTGAGGGAGGAGTTTCTCATGACCCCTGAGTGTGTTCCCTGTCCCTGTTGGTGATTCAGGGCTTGGAATCCAAGTACATGGAAATCCTCAGGTTCCAGGCCTCAGAGGAAGAGTCCTGGGCGGCACCACCTCCTGTCTCTCAGCCTCCCCCATGCAATAGGTGAGGTGAAGGTGGCCTGACTGTTGTCTGGGGGTGTTTGGCAATCCTGCCTCAGCATCCCCAGAAGGTAATGCAATGGAGAACGTCAGGTTCCCTTTGTGTGTGTGTATGCACGCATGTGTGCATTCATGTGTGTGTTCATGTATGTAGGTGTGTGAAAACACGTGTGGGCATGCATAAGGAAGCCAGTGGTGAACCTTAGGTGTTATTCCCCAGAATTCATAATCTTGTTTTTGAGATAAAGTCTCTCACTGGGACTTGGAGCTCTTGGCCACCAAGCCCCAGGGATCTGCCTGTCTCCCTCTCTCCCATGCTCAGGTCACGAGTACATGCCACCAGACTTTTTATGTGGGTGCTGGTTGTTGGACTCAAGACCTCGTGATTGTGTGGCAGCAGATTGAACTGTCTGCCCAGCCTTTGGTCTCTGAGCCTTCCTTTCGCAAACACCCTGTTCCCCACTGCAGGCTGCCCCCGGAGCTCTTTGAGCAGCTGCAGATGCTGTTGGAGCCCAGCAGTGTCACTGGGAATGACTGGCGTAGACTAGCCTCCCACATGGGACTCTGTGGCATGAAAATACGGTGAGCAATCAGGGAGGTCAAAGGGGGGCTAGGCTAGGGCAACTTAAGGACATTCTGGGAACTGGACCACAGACAAGGAGGTGACTTGAAAGTTAGTGAATCTTCCCAGCTGAGTTCCTTTGGAAGGACAGCTGTGTCTGCCGATTCTATATCCTCAGACTTCAAAGTAACTGTTATCAGACACTCAGGTCTGTAAACCAGTCACCTGCTTTCTCTATGCTTCCCAAGAAATTGGGAAACAGCAATTGATAAAAATAGATTTAGTTCCAAACTGGGGAAAAAAAAGACTCTAATTGCTTACAACTGTCTTACAATTTAGTCAGGAGGCAAAGGCCAGAAGACAAGTAGACCTGGTTCTGGGATAGCCCTCCTCTCTCTCAGGGACTAAGGGGGTGACTTGTCCCCAGTGTCTCAGTCCTTTATACCGGAGATAGCTTTGTTCTAATTATTGTAAAAGTTCAGGACTGAAGAAAATGGGAGCAGACATTAAGATTCCAGTTTTTGTAAGAGAGCCTCAGAGGTTGCTGGGATGCTGGTGAGAGTTCCCGCCCCATCTGTGTGTCTAAGCTTGGCCAAGCCATTGTTCCAGTTCATTCCTTGGGTAGGCATAGAGTGGAAGCCTTTTATATGTTCTCTGTGGAAGTCAGCCTCAAGTTCACACTCCTGTGTGTCTGCTATATGGATTTTGTAAGTGGAAAAAAAAAGTAGCCATAGTTTTACAGTTGAAGAGAAGGGCACCAGTGCCTCAGTAGAATTTAGAATCGTCACTCTCTCCCCAGGATGCCAAACCCATCCATTCAGCGCGAGGTCAGTTATATGATGTCTGTCTCATGGTAGGCATGCAATAAATATTTCACAAGAAATGATACAAGTCACTGATGCTAGGGAGCGCTTGCCACACTGTGGCCCAAGGCATGGAAAAGCAGATTACAGGATGATGTGTGTACAACACAGAGCTGGAAGCCTGCCTCTTGTTAACACAGGCAGTGTTAGCAGGCACAGTGGCGATGCGGCTGGGGCCCCTGCCAAGAAGCTCACAAAGGGATGGGTAGAAGAACAATTCTATGCAGGTCCCAGAGCCCAGGCTTGAAGGCAGTGGTCAGGGATGGGCGAACTAGAGCTAGACCCTGGAGGCAGAACAGATTGAGGCAATTGTTGGGTGCCTGTCTATGGGCCACCAAGCTTTGAGACACAGTGTGAAATATGTTTTCACCTCCTAGGAGCACAAATTATCTACAGCAAGGTCCTTGAGAACCCGAGAACAACAGCAAGCTTCCCGTGTGCCCTCTGTGTGTGATCACTATTGCGGAACACTGAAGAGACACACACACAGTTGAAGCAGGAATAGCTGGGTCTGGCCAAAGGGCTGCAGAATGGAGAGTCAGAAAAGATGTCAGAGAGGGGACCATGGAGAGTCAGTCACTCTAGCTGTGAGGAGCAGCTGAGGTGCAGGGGACCAGGCTATGCAAAGTGGTGTAGGCATGGGCCAGGAGACAGGAGGCTTAGGATGGAAGGGGGCAAGGACAGGTCGGAGAAGCAGGGCATCGCTGGGTGGTGGAGGAGTGAGGCAGTCAGGAGTTAGAGATTGTAAGAGAGATTCTAGAAGGTTCCCAAACAATGACGGGCCATCACAGGAAACTATACATGAGACACAACACGAAGTCCTATGTGCACTTAAAGTGTGAATTTTTCCATCTTGTTTTTTTTTTTAACATGCATGATTCCCAAGTGTGAAATTTGTAGATAAAACCTGTCTCAGTTTGACTTTTCTATTGCTGTGATACAACACCATGGCCAAGATCATCTTGGGAAGGAAAGGGTTTGTTTGCTTATTCATGACATTCCATCATGAAGGGAAGTCAAGGCAGGAACTGAAGACAGGAACCTGGGGGCAGGAACTGATGCAGAAGCCATGGAGGGATGTTCCTCACTGCCTTGCTCTGCATGGGTTTCCAAAGCCTGCTTTACTGTACCATCCAGAACCATCTGTCTGGGGGTAGCATCACCCATAGTGAGCCAGACCCTCTCACATCAATCATTAATCAGGTAAATGCCCCCAAAGATTTGCCTATGAGCAATCTGATGGGGGCATTTTCTCAGTTGGAGTTTCCTCTTCCAGATGACTGTAGTTTGTGTCCAGTTAACAGCAAGCTAACTAGGACAATGTTGTCACAATGCCAACAGGTTGGCCATCTCAGATGCTGTCTCACGCAGGATTTCAGCTTAGTAAGAGGAACCTGAGACACAAGAGGAGTGGAACCCAGGGGAGCGAGCGCTGCAGGGTGGGCCTCATACTGCTCCTTCATTTCTCCGCTTTCTTCTCACTATTCCCTGTCAGGTTCTTGTCCTGCCAACGCAGTCCCGCCGCGGCCATCCTGGAGCTGTTTGAGGAACAGAATGGCAGCCTGCAGGAGCTTCACTACCTCATGACCGCCATGGAACGCTTGGACTGCGCCTCTGTCATCCAGAACTACCTGAACCGAACCCCCCGGGGCAGCCCTGCCACGATGCACGGAGGCACCTGGGAGAACCGTGGCCTGCAGCTGGATGTGAAACTCTAAGCATGGCCTGCGGGGCCTCGTGGGGTACTGCAGCAGGCCTGGTCATGCCTGTGAGTTCAGGGTCATTGGCACAGACCCGGGTGGACCGAGCTGGAACCTCCAGCGAGGTTAGACTGCCTTGCCATCAGTCCTGCCTTAGGACCACTCTCTATCCTGTTGGCCAACTTTGTCTTGAGTGCAGGTTCCCTCCTGGTCAGTAGAGGGCGCAGGAGTCTGGGAGATGGCCACAGCCCAGTCAGCTTCCAAAATGCTGCTTTATTTTCTCGTGGACGGCCAGGTGGCCCTGCAAGCACACTGAGATGGAGACTGCTCAGTCCACAAGTATTCACGGAGCACTGGGTCTCAGCACCAAGCAGGAATCATGGGGAATGTCTTCTTCTTTGATCTTGTTCTGGAGTCTGTTCTGCCGAATTGATATGCACTCACCGTCAGCTGAGCGCAACATTCTAGAAGTGCCTTCATATGGTTAGGGAATGCAGTGGGTGTGGAGCTGTGCTTAGCTTTGAGTTGAGAAGGGAGGGTGCTGAGGTGGGCCGGAGCAAAGAGTAGTCTCCAGAGAGGATCATGGGAGAGGCCTTTGGGTGGGGCTTGGAGAATAGGGTAGGTGCACAGAGAACCAAGAGTGAGTGTGTTGGGCTGCCTTGAGGAGCTCACCTGAGGGGTGTGAGGAGGTTGGCAGCCGGTTCAAGGGCAGATCTAGAGAAGGGCAGTCATACCTACTGGCCTCATGCTCCTGTCCCTTCACGTCTTCCCATGAAGGTGGTTCTCTGCCACTGTCTCTCTCACCACACACACACACACACACACACACACACACACGAAGCTGAGAAGCATTCAGGGTGCACATCTTTTCACAGCCCAGGTCTTTCCACCTCCAGCTGAGCGTGTTAAGCCTCTGGCTCCCTTTCCTACAGTTGCCCCCTTTCAGGATCCTGTCCTGTGGCTCAGGGCTTCACACTGCTTCATCATCTCTCTCTAGTTATGGACGCCCCCCCCCCCACCGTTGTGTGGTTTTTTTTTTTTTTTTTTTTTTTTTTTTTTAAACAAATCCCCTGTCACTACCTCAGAACTACTGAAAGAGCCTCAACTATTCGGGGAGTGAATGAGCACAGATTTCCCTCCAGATCAAAGTCTCCTTTAAGGCCAGCAAGTAAAGACTGGAGATTAAAGGCCATTCCGCCCAGTCAACAGTTCTGGATATTAATACTCTTGCTTCCCAATAGTTCTGTTAATTTGTCCAAAGACAGATGATCTCTCTGGAAAGCCCCAACTGTTCACTTCCACATTTAAGTAAATTTTGGTACTTTTTAATGGTGAGCAATATTAGTAAGACATAAAAATGCCTTTCTTCTTAACTAAGTTTTGTCAAGACTGATAACTTTGCACATAGGTATGACTTTTTAATACAATTTTAAAATTTCCATTATATTCTGTGTAGATATGTGTATGTGTGAATGCAGGTGTCAGCGGGGGGCAGAAGAAGCCATTGGCTCCCCCTGAGCTGGAGGTTGTGAGCTATCTGGCCAGGGAGATGGGAACTGAACTCTGGTCCTGACCACTGAGCTGTCTCTCCAGGCTCCAGTGACCTTGGATGGTAACAGTGTATGGATGATTTTGCAGTGCACTTCTGGGACGAAAGCAGACCAGTACCAGGCAGCTCAGTTCTTCTTCTTGGAGCAAATCTTAGGATTTGGGCCCTTCCGGTCCCTCCCTGTTCTTTAAGCCTCACTTGTCACCTTCTGCCCTTCTTCTCCCTTCTCTCCACGCCACTGCTGATCTGTCCGAGTCAGTGCCTTGGTTCAGAATTGGCCAGCAAAGGGCATTTCCCCCTCCATCCCCCGCAGCTTCTTCTCTGCAGGCCAATCAAAGGCATCCTTGGAGTCCTTTCTGGAACAATTGATTTTATATAGCAAACAGAAGCCACAGGGGTTACAGGAGAGGGGGGTTGTGGGAGTTCTGATTCCCATCACAGGAGAGAAGCTTTCTGGTGTGTGTTAAGGTTTGCTAGAGGGACAGGAGTGATGATATATATAAATATATATATTTTATAATGGTACTTATTAGATCAACTTATAGGATATGAGCTGGAAAGTGCAACATGGCTGTCTTCACACCAAAGAGACTGAGAACCTGGCAGCTGTTTAGTACGTATGGCTGGGTTCCTTAGCAATCCCAGTTTGTGCCAAAGGTCTAGAGGATTCCTGGAGAATCACTAAGTCTTCTGTCCAGCACTGGAAGCCTAAAGAGAGGAACAGGGAACTGGGGTTTGATACCAGAGTTGCCACTGCCACTGTGATGGGGTTGAGAAACTTGCCAGCCAGAGTGAAGGCAAACAGGCAAAGGGCCAAGCCTTTTCTCTCGGTCTTTCCTTTTATCTGTCACCAGAAGGTACTCCCCAGGCCCCCACATGTAGGGCTGATCTTTTCCACTCCAAATAAGAAAATCAAAGCTAACCCATGTCACAGGCATGCCCAATAGCTTGCATTTGAGCTGATTCCAGATCCAGGCAAGCTGACAACCAAGATTAGTCAATCAGGCTGCCTAGGCCAGCTTCTCAGAATGAGTTTCCAGGGCAGACAAAAGGATGCTTGGACGTCCCGGGACAGGTGCAGGCTACATGGTTCCCACCTGACTAGTATATATTTCTGGTAGCTAAAGTCAAGAGAGGGGGAATGGTAGTGGGTGCCAGAAGACCTAATGCTTTGCTCTAACTTTTGGGATGAGCAGAATGAGGACTTTCCACCCTCGGAGCCAAGCAAGAGTAGAAGAGGCCTACCAAGGACCTTTGAGTCCACAGTCTGGACCGAGATGTCACACAGTGACCCCCTTGCAGGGAGCTATTTCCCTCTTGTGTATTGACTTTATTAAAAATGCTTGGTGGCCACATGAGGCTTCTCTTCCAACCCTTCCCTTCACAGGTCACCTGTCTGGTTCTGAGAAACAAAGTCATGACTGCTCTCCTGGGTGTCACAGAGGCCTTGTCTTGTCTTGCTCCCATGGGCAAGGGTCTGGGAGTAGACGGGGGATCACAGGGTGGGGTGGAGTCGGCGCCTCCAGGGCTCACAGGTAAGACTGTCTCAGTACTTACTCAGAGCGCGGGTGATAGCACTGAGGTCCAGATATTTGTTATCCAGTTGGAATACAGCGAGAGCCACATGCACGCATTCACATTTCCTAAGAGTCGCTTCAAAACTGTAAAAAGAGGGAAGCTGAGATGGCTCAGAGGCACTTGCTGCCAAGCCTGACAACCTAGGACTCACCTGGTGGAAGGATGGGACAGATTCCTGCAGGTTGGCTCCTGTCCTCCATACACACACTGTGACACAAGTGAGACTCCCTTCCCCTGGAAATAAATGTAATAAAAATTTTAATGTAAAAAGAGGCACTTGACATCAATTTGGATAATATATTTTGTTAAATCTAATATATCCAGGTTATCATTTCCACATACAACCGTTCAAAAAATTAATGGTGTATTTAAATTCTTTAGAAATTTACTATTTAATCAATTAATTTTTGTGTGTGTGTGTGTACGTGCATGCGTGTGTGTTTGAGAGAGCGAGCGAACAAGCAGGTTTGTGTGGGATAAATGAACAACTTTTGGGACTTGGTTCTCACCTTTCGCGGAGGGTTCTGGGGCTTGAACTCAGGCCATTAGCCTTATGCAGCGAGCTCTCTATTTACTTCGCCTCCTCGCTGGCTCTAATTTATTGTCATTGCTGCTGTGTGCTTTTTGTGTGTGATGGGCGCACACATATGTGGAGCCCAGAAGGCAGCCTTGTGAGACTCTTTTCGCCGACCTTTATGTGAGCTCCAGGCCCTGTGCTCAGGTCTCTGTGCTTTGGAGAGAAGAACCTCTCTCTGCCTACTAAGCCGACTCTCACCGGCCCATGGGCACATTTCAAATTGTTTTTCATTTTAAATGCCTGGCACCTGGGATGCATTCCACAGTTACAGCACATTCTACCTGTACACCACTGTAGTTTCTGTCCGCGATGTCTCTGCAGAGCCCACGTATTACAGGCTTCGTCCCCAGTGTGCCTTGTGCTGCTGAGAGGGAGGTAATGGAGCCTTGGGGAGATGGAGCCTACTTTCTGGAGTTAAGTGTTTGGAGAGAACTCATGATAAGATTTACCATCTTCTTCTTTGCCACTCTCTTTGCTTTCCAGTCACCATGAGGTGCCCTCCCACCTGCTCCCACCATGATGCTCTGTGTTGTCACATGGCCAAAGCCACCCCACCGGGCTTATTGGCCATGGCTAGGACGTTTGAATCTGTGAGCCTTCCTTCCTTCCTTCCTTCCTTCCTTCCTTCCTTCCTTCCTTCCTTCCTTCCTTCCTTCTTCCTTCTTCCTTCTCAAGAATTTTGGCATAGTGACAGAAAACAGCCAGTGTTTGTTAACTAGTCATTTGAAATATTGGAGATGTATTTAGCTCTCATAAAATTTATAGCTGAACAAAGTACACTCACATAATACAACAAATAGACTGCAAGTTTTAAAAAAATTCTTACAAGCCGGGCGGTGGTGGCGCACGCCTGTAATCCCAGCACTCGGGAGGCAGAGGCAGGCGGATCTCTGTGAGTTCGAGACCAGCCTGGTCTACCAAGGGAGTTCCAGGACAGGCTCCAAAGCTACAGAGAAACCCTGTCTCGAAAAACCAAAAAAAAAAAAAAATTCTTACAAAATAGAATTAGAAATTTTTCTTAAATTTAAATTTACGGAAACAAGGTAAAATGAAAATTTATCTCTTTATTTGTGCTAGTTACATCTCAAAGGCTAAGTAGCTCTATGTATAGATAGTAGGCACTGCTACTCTCTAGGACAGACTGGATTATAGATTCAGCAGAGTAAAACTTTATAGTGTGCTCGAACATCCATCCATCCATCCATCCATCCATCCATCCATCCATCCATCCATACATACATACATACATTCATCCTTACATCCTGCATCCATATCTGACCACCCACCCGCCCACCTACCCATATATGCCCATCCATGCATATCCATCTATTCAACCATCCATATCCATCCACTTCCATTCATTCATCCACTTATACATCTTAACATTTGCTGAGTATCTACCTTATGCTAAGCCCTGCATGTGTTATGGTGATCAAAAGTCAATGAGGAAGAGTGCCCTGTTTTCCTAGAGTTTCAGGGATGGTGGGAGTCGGAGAGAAGGCACTTTTCTTGCGTGCTTCCTGCATTAAACTCAAGAATAAAATGGAGAAGACTAGTAAGTACCTAGCGAAAGCTGCAGGAGACTAGAGAAATAGCATAGTTGGTAACGTGCTTGCCTTGCAAATATGATGACTGGAGTTGATCCTCAGAGCCCAAATTTTAAAAAGCTGGGCATAGTGGTACATGCTTGGGTGTACATGCACTGGGGGGTGGGTAAAGGAGGACCCCTGGGGTTTGCTGGCCTACCAGCCTAGGTGCTTGGCAAATCCCCGGCTAGCAAGAGAACTTTTCTAAACAAACAAACATGCTAGACAGCATCTTAGGAGTGACATCCAAAGTTGTTCTCTGGGCTCCCCACATACAGAGACATACACAAAGGTCACCAGTTGTTGAGGAAGCTGCGGGCCTGCTTTTCGTCCTGCCCGGCTCGCGCACGGCTAGCTTTACACCAGAAATAACAACACACAAACTGTATTCATTTAAACACTGCTTAGCCCATTATATCTAGCCTCTTCTCGGCTAACTCTCGCACCTGGACTAGCCCATTTCTAATAATGTGTGTAGCACCCCAAGGTGCGCTTACCGGGAAGATTCTAGCCTATGTCCATCCTGGGTCGGAGCTGCATTGCGTCTGCCTGGGAGAGGGGAGCATGGCCTCTGAGCTCACTTTCTCTTCCTCCCAGCATTCTGTTCTGTTTACTCCACCCACCTATGATCTAACCTACGAAGGCCAAGCAGTTTCTTTATTTTTTAACCAATGACCTTCCTCCATCAACCAGTGTTGGTGAATTAAATTTACCCTCTCTTCCAACATCACATACCTTGTACCTTCTTGTGTTTCAGAGACTGAGAGACTGAGAACATAAACTACACTTAGACATTCTGGCAACCAACTGAACTCAGACAGGACTGATTCACAGTTAAATTCTCTCTCTTTCCCTCCCCCTCTTTCTCTCTCTCCCGGTGTGTGTGTGTGTGTGTGTGTGTGTGTGTGTGTGTGTGTGTGTGTGTGTGTGTGTGTGTGTGTGTGTGTGTGTGGCACAGCGGGGAGGGTGGAGCAGGACATGAAACACTTATTTGGAGGAGCTTAACATTTGACTTACATGTATTCTTTCAGCTCTTCCTGATGTTTGTGAACTATGGAGGCTCCACAATATATTGTTTATACTTTAACTAATTAGAGATGGATTATATAGTCTAGAGCGAAGGCCCCTGTGCAGTGTACCATCAATCTTTCCCTGTTCAGGCCATCCTTTAGCCTGCATCACCCTCTTTCCTTCTGGCAGATAAAGTCTCAATGGGTCTGTGAGATCATGACAAAGTATGAAGAGAAAGAGTAGTAAATAGAGAAAGACTAGAAGACAAGAAAGTACTAGAAGGCAGAGAGAAAGACTAGAAAACAAGGAAACAGTCACCCTGGCTGGGAGGTGGCTCAGCAGTTAAGAGCACTTGCTGTCCTTTCATAGGATCCAAATTTGGTTCTTAGCACCCACATCAAATGGCTCACAACTTCTTGTAACCCCAGCTCCAAGAGAACCTGAGTGTCTCTTCTATCTTCTGTGAGCACTGAACTCAAGTGATATATACTCAACACAGACACACCCACATACACATAAAACAAAGACAAACCTTTGAAAACTATGATAATCCTCTATTATCTAAGGGATTTCACACTGTAGCCCAGGTTTGCCTCAGACTTTAGCACATCTCTTGCCCCAGTCTCCTGATTGCTGGAGTTACAGGTGTAATATCCAGAATGCTTTCTAATGAGCTATATTGCCTTTTAATTTCTAAAATTTAATTTACGTGTATGGGCGTTTTGCCTGCATTGTGTGTCTGTGCACCATGTGTATTTATGCCTGAGGAGCCAGAAGAAGGTATCAGATCCCATGGAGTTATAGATGGCTGTAGGCACCACTATGGGTCTGGGAGCAGAACCCAGGTCCTCTGGAAGAGCATCCAGTGCTCGTAACCCTTGAGCCGTGTCTCTAGCCTGCTATTTATCTCTTAATAAGCCTTACACATGTGTTTATTCATTTTCTTAGTATCTATCAGAGCGCTTAGTTTGTGCTTAGCATCATGGTGGGCTTTCTTTTATTTTCTTATCCGCAGGTGATCTTTATCATGCTGGTTTTAATCTCATCTACACTATTTCTTATCAGTAGAGATGGTACAGCTTCTGGAAAAATGACATCATCAACAACAACAACAACAAAAAAACCTAACATAAATCTTAGTTGGTTATAGAGACATTATCTCAAGGACAGGAATATTACTAGTCAGCCCACAGGTGAGACCAGGAAAGATAATATCAGAGAGGGCGAGTGATGCTGGGAAGCTGTGGAGTGTGAAGATGGGATTTTAAACAAGTCCTTAGTGGGATAGAGTGGAGACAGAGTGGACCTCCCGGCGCGGGGAATCTCGGGTAAGTGAGCCTAAGCCTGTGTCTAGGACATCTAGGTGAGGTGTCACACACCTCTGAGCCCACCCCTCCGGACGCAGAGGCGTTCGGACTTTTGTGAGTTTGAGGCCAGCTTGGTCTAAAAGGTGACACCTGGTCTTAAGACATAAAAACGAAAGTGCACAAGAGAGAAGGTGGCATTGGTTGTCACAGCTGTCTTGTTGCCTGCTGGCTTTGGGGTCCCCAAAGTCAGGCTGCGGTCACTCTGGCTGAAGAGACCATCTGGTGTCGTTTGGATCTGAAGTGTTCTGCAAGAGAATCCTGTGTAGATGTCTTGCTTCTCTCAAAGTGGTATTCGGAGGTAGGGCTGCTGGGAATTGATTGTATCGTGAGGGCTCTGACCTCATCAATTGAGTTGTAGTTTGACGACATAATCGGGAGGTAGCGAAAGTTAGGAGTTGGGACTCGCTGGAGGAAGTATGTCACTAGGACATGCCCTGGACAAATGTGCCTTGTCCTGGTCCCTTTGTGTCTCTCTCTGCCTCCTGTTCCCCATGAGCCATGTCACTCTACCAGTTGATCCCATTGAGATGCCCTGCCTCAGCATGCATGGGTCTAGAAGAAACAGAACCAAGGCCTTTGAAACCAGGAGTCAAAATAAGTTCTGCCTCCCTTGAAGGTGTGCTTAGTGGGACTGTCAACCTGGCAGGACCCCCAGGTGTCTGCATTTGCTGTTGAAGCTACCTAGCCAGTGACATTATGTGTCAGTTGTCTGGACAGCCTAACCAGGCTGATTGGTGGCCTGGGTGGTGCTCTTGAGAACAATGGAAATGGGGCTGCAGGGATGACTCCGTGGCTAAGAGTGCGTGCTACACGTGCAGAGGACCTGAGTTCGGTTCCCAGGATCCATATCAGGTGCCTCATAACCAGCTGTAAGTCCAGCTCTAGGGGATCCTGAAGCCCTCTTCAGAGGCACTGCACTCGTGTGTGCACACATGCACACACAGATCCATACATAGACACAGAGATAAAACTAAAAATATAACAATGGAGGTGTGCTTACCTGGCTTTTCCAGAGCCTGCAGGGTGGTTGTTGTTGTTGCGGTGGTGGTGGTGGTGGTGGCGGCGGTGGCGGCGGCAGTGGTGGGATGCTAAGCCTGGACCCCAGGTGTTTAATGAACCCTGACACACTCTCTCTTTGCTTACATTCTCTAGAATTAGCTTCTCTTGCATGGAAACAAGAGCTGTGCATCGATGCCCTGTAACTTTACACATAAGCCATGAAACAGCCCAGGTTCTACCTCAGCTGTTGTACTGTTGCTGTTATAAAGTAGCTGACAGAAGCAACTTAAAGGAGAAAGGGTTTATTTGGCTCACAGTTCAAGGTGCAGACCACCATGGTGGGGAAGACACAGAAGCAGGAGCTTGAGTTCCACAGTCAGGAAGCAGACAGCGAAGGATGCTGCTGCCCAACTTCCTCTCTCCACCTCTACAGGTCAGGATCCGGTCACAGGGGATGGTTTTCCCACTTCCTCGCTACATCACCAAAGCTGGGCTTACCCTCCCCAGGAATACCCAGAGGCCGTCTACCACGGAATTCTAGATTCTGTCAAACTGATGGATAACAGTGGCCATCACAGTTGCCCTCCAAGTTAGTGGCCAGCATTACCATCTCTCACCATCTTTATGGTCAGGAGTCAGGGTAATTTTGCATATGGGCTTTTAGGATGCTGCTGTTGGCTGAATGTCTGATGGAGACCGGAGTGGCTTGTCTTTTGACCCCACTTGTGGACCCTAGTCTTGGATGCCCTCCGTGGACTTTGTGAGAGTTTTTGAGAGTAGTGTGATGATAATATTCATTCCCAGATGTTCTACTGGGGTGAAGACAGCTGTGAGCTCTGGTGTGCAACCACTCTCTACCAGGCAAGTCAAGAGTGCCCTTCCTCTCATGTTGTTTGCGTGTGGAGGAGCCAACTTTGTTTCTTTTTTCAGTCTGCTGTGTTGAAATACATATACATTATGAAGTGGTCAAGTAGAGGAAATTAACACTCCTTACATCACTTGCTGATGTCTTGTGATGAGATCACAGAATCTATTACCTCCAGAGGTTTTCAAACACAGCATGCTGTATATTGGAGGAAGGTTCTGGTACTCCCCGAGGAACCCGGGAGCAGTGCTGTTGAATTATGTTGTAGAAGTCTGAACAGTCCAGGACTAGAGAAATGACCCAGTGGTTAAGAGTATTGCCTGTTCTTCCAGAGGAGCCAGGCTTAATCCCCAGAACCTATGCAGAGTCTCAGCCACCTGCAATTCCACAGAGGATCTGTTGCTCTTTCCTGACCTCCACAGGCAGCAAGCAAACACATGATACAAAGATATACATGTAGAAAAAGCACTCATACAAATAAAATAGAAAAAATGAATAAAAGATTCATGTTATTTTTGTCTTGGGTAAATGTGTGTGTATATGTGTGTATGTTCTCACATGTATGGATTCACACACATGTGTAGGCTATCACAAGGGTCATTCCTCAGTTGCCATCTACCCTTATATATTTCTTCATTATTTATTGGTTTCTTGATTGCTTTTAGAGACAGGATCTCTCTCTGGCTAAGAATTGTCAAGAAGGCTGTTCTGTCTGGCCAGAGAGCTCCTAGGACCCACCCTCTTCCACCTCCCCAGTGATGGGATCAGTGCTTGGTATCACACGTAGCTTTTTTAAAGCATGGGTTCTGAGAGTTAACCTCCACTCCCCACGCTTGCAAGCTGAGCGCTTTACAAGCCGAACTATCTTCCCAGCCCCCATGGTGTATCTCGGCCCCTGTTTCCCAATAGAAGAACCCTATAAGGCAAGCAGAGCAGGTTGTAATGTCCCATTTTGTGAGTGAGGATACTGAGGCCTGTAGCAGTTCCTGTGGCAGCGGAGTATGGTGTCAGGGAGCAGACAGGCTTGGGCTTCAGTCCTGAGTCTTCCCTTCCAGCGGTGTGGCCTTGAGTGGGTTGCCTTTCTGTGTGTAGGATCTGAATCTGCCCGTCTGACAGCGCCAGGACAGTGCCGTCCTCAGTCCTCAGGGAGGTCCTGGTTGAAAGAGCATGTGGATGTGATGTACTGAACATGGCACCTGGCACTTCATAAGCACTCGGAAGCAGGCGACTGTGACAAGTACTCGCTCCGATGACAGATTATATATTTCAGTAATTTGTGCAGCGCGTTGGTTATATTTACCAGTGAAAACACTCTCCGGGACCTGAAAGCCAGAGGGCCTTCCTCCTCCTCTAACCTGCTTCCCTGCAGCTCCTCCTGCCCGGGAGCTCAGCTCGTGCCTCCCCTCACTCCCTAGGTGTTGTGTATCAGCCAACTTGAAGAATGCAGGCATGTGACTGTTCAGGCGCTCCTGGAAGCCTTGAGTTGCTGTAGAATTACAGGAAAGCTTTGAGTGAGCACGTGCTAGCTCGATCGGAAATCGATGGGGAATCAATGAGTGGACGCACCTTGGGCATGCACGCACGCACACATACAGACACACTCACAATCTTTGCAAATTCCTTGTAGTCCACCTTTAGAAAAATGCTTATCCAAAGCCCACACCTTGTACAAAGCCAATGCCCAAAAGGGCAACTTCAATGGTGGATATGTGGGGGTCTCTTAGATCAAACCAGTCCAAACACCTAACAGTCCCCCAGAGCTTACCAGATACACTGTCTCTTGAGGCTCCTTCCATGAGAAAGTTAAAGACTGAGGGTCAGAATTATTTTCAATATTGTATGTGTTTTGTGTGTGTGTTGTATATTGTGTGTGTGAGCACATGCACCCATATGGAGGTGAGAGGTTGGTGTTGGATGTTTCTTCTTCACTCTCCACCTTATTTTTGAGACAGACTCTCACTGAAAGAAGATCATTGTTCAGGCTAGGCTGTCTGTCCAACAAACCCTGGGGTTCTACCTGCCTGGGGCTGGACTGGGATTCAAGGCATACAGCATGCACCAGGTTTTACGTAAGTTTTGGGGATCCTGATGCAGCTATGTAAGCTTACACTGCAAAAATTCACTCATGGGAGCCACATCTCCAGCTCTGAGAGTCAGTGGTCAGTGATTTCCACAAGTGAAGGACCTGGTTCGAATCCAGCCCTGTCTTTTTTATAATCTGTATGAGGATGCCACCAGAACAGAATGGCTCTCTTCCAGCTCCCACCCTGGCCGGAGTCAAATATCTGTGCTGAATCTTACATCTCTATTAGCTCTCTGTTAAAACACACACCGCTCGTATTTTATCTGAAAGAGGTTCAGCTCTACTGCCTTGGCTGAAGTTCATCGATTAGGTCAGATAGTTGTTACCCAGGGCAAGGACTCAGCCATGAAGAGCATCCTAAGGCACACCTAGAAGGGAGGATGGCGGATGCATTTCTTCTTCTTTCAGTGTAAAATCTTCACACCGGGCAGGACATGGTGGTAATCACCTCTGATTCAAGCCCAGCAGCCGGACTTGGCATTGGAAAAAAGCCTGAACCATGTACAGAGACCTGTCTGTCTCCAGAAGTAGGGAAGTATGGCTGGGGTGTATCTTTGTTGGCAGAGCACTTGTCCAACATGTAGGAGGCCCTTCATTCTATCCTCAGCACCACATAAACCAGTGCTGCTGCATGCCTGCCATCTCAGCACTTAGGAGGTGGAAGCAGGAAGATCAGAAATTCAAGACCACCCTCTGCTGCACAGAGAGTTTGAGGCCAATCTGGGCTACACGAGATCCTGTCTAAAAAATCACAATGGCCCATTTTATCCATCCCTCTGTCTCACTGCAGTTACATGAGTGTGAGAGTGGAGGATGGAGGTGGGATGGAGAGTTACAAGAGACCTCCATGCCCAATGTTTACAGTGCTCATGATGGCTCCCCCGGCTGCCTTTCTTCTTCCCACTGGCTGCAGAGAGGCCTACTGATGTCCCAATGTCATGGTTCTTACATTAAATATTAACTGATGAAGACTTGGTACCCAGTTGGCGTTATTTTGGAAGGTTCTAGAAACATTGGGGTATGGGATCTAGCTGGAGGAAGGTTAAGTCACTAAATTCTCTGGAGCAGTTTCTTGTCCTGGGCACTTGTCCTGAGCAATTGTCAACTTGACAGATCTTGAATCACCTTATCAAACCTCTGGGTGTGTCTGGGAGTGACTTTCTAGATTGGGTTCATTGAAGGGAAAGACCCACTTTCAGTGTGGGTGGCACCCACAGTCCATAGGCTGGGGGTCCAAGACCCGTTAAAAAGAAGAGAATGAGCTGAACTCTTTGTTCCCTGATTGCGATGCAATGTGACCATCTGCCTCTACACCTTCCCTGTGTAGCTACAATGTGACCATCTGCCTCCACACCTTCCCTGTGTAGCTACAATGTGACCATCTGCCTCCACACCTTCCCCATGTAGCTACAATGTGAGCAGCTGCCTCCATGCCTTCCCGTGTGGATACAATGTAACCATCCCCCCACTGTACCCTCAGACTGAAGCATGGGAAACCCTTCTGTTGCTTTCTTCAGCTATTTTCTCACAGCAATATGGCAAGTAGATGTTTTGGTTTTCTGTTGCTGTGAGAAGCACCATGGCCAGTGAAAACATGGAGGAAAAAAGGTTTATTCGGCTTACACTTTAGGCCACAATCCATTGTTAAGGTAAGTCAGGGTAGGAACTCAATCAGAAACTGAAGCAGTAACTGTGGATGAATGCTGCTTACTGGCTGGCTCCCAGGCTCACCTTCAACTTGTACGGCCCAGGGTCCATCTGCCTAGAGAATGTTCTTCCCACAGTGGGCTGGGCCCTGCTACATCAACCATTAGAAACCGCCCCACAGGCCAATTTGATGGAGGCAACTGGTTTCTGCCACAGGCTGCCACTGGTTGCCACAGGCATCCATAGGCTGCCACTGGTTGCCACAGGCATCCATAGGCTCCCACAGGCTGCCATGGACTCCCAGGGTTCCCACAGGCTGC
Source organism: Microtus ochrogaster (assembly GCF_000317375.1). Lineage (NCBI taxonomy): Eukaryota > Metazoa > Chordata > Mammalia > Rodentia > Cricetidae > Microtus > Microtus ochrogaster. The sequence goes on along the minus strand of NC_022028.1, from coordinate 1,876,827 downwards.
CACTGGTTGCCACAGGCATCCATAGGCTCCCACAGGCTACCATGGGCTCCCAGGGTTCCCACAGGCTTCCACGGGCTGCCATGGGCTCCCAGGGTTCCCACAGGCTGCCACTGGTTGCCACAGGCATCCATTGGCTCCCACAGGCTCACATAGGCTCCTACAAGTTCTCACAGGCTCCCACTGCCACAGTGTTCTGCATCCCCATAGGCTCACAATCAGCAGAGCCAAGGACTATGGACTGAAATCGTCAACCAAAATACCCCCCCCCCAAGTCATTTATACCAAGTGTTTTGTCATAGGGACACAAAGCAAATATACTCAGCTTCTGTAGTGCCGAAGATAATCCCATATGTGGAAATGGGAGAAACGCCGTACAGAAAGAACCAGTGTCTCCGCGTCTGCCTGAACAGAGCTGCCTGATCACCAAGAGGTCTTCCCCAGAGCTTGTGAGAAAGAAACACATTTCTAGTCTTCGCCAGTCACTGGGTTACCATTGGAGTCTGTGGTTGTGGCACCTTGCTGTGTGTCCAGATTAGATACATTTACTCACAAGGCTGAGCATGGGCTGATTGCTCAGCAAATGTTAGCGCCTGTGATGACGGCCTTCCCAAAGCTTCTCTAAGCCCAAAGTGGTGAATGGCATTTGCTTTATGTGCAGTCTTCTTTTGGTGCCCAGGCAGTGAGGGCTGGCCCTGGCTTGGGCATTCACCCTCCCGCATAGAATTCAGAGTCATCTAAGATCACACAGAGATTGTTCAGGACAGCTGGGTTGGGATCTGCCACTATCAAGAGATAGTTCTTGGACCCTGACCGGAGTAAACACCATGACTGACTCAGAAACATTCCAGAGTGCCTGAGGGCAGAGGGCACCTGTGGACTGAATGGTGGATAGTGCTAGTGGCCCCTGAGAGGCACATCCAGAGACTCCCGGGTGTGGCTGGTGGAAGCGACTTGAAGTGGGTAGCTGAAGTTCTGTAACAGCAGATCAAAGCAGCACCCGGTATGGCCTGGGTGGTAGCTCTAAACGGAAGCCTCTGTGATGGGGGATGCAGTGGAAAACAGGGGCTACCCTGAAACTAAAGCCGTGGGAAAGACTGCAGACTCAGGGGCATCTGGGCTTCCTCTATGTCTCCCAGTTGGGATGGGGGCTACCACTAGGTCTTAGTATTTCTCCAGCAGCTGAGACCCGTGAAAACCCATGAATGAGTCAACATGTCTACAACCTTCTCCTCGGAACGCCATTCCTACACTGCTCTGGTTTCTTCTTAGGCTGCAGCGATTTTCCAGATTACATTTAGGAAATTATGACTCAGTATGAATAACATACTAAGTGTGAATAGCATACTTAAAGCCCTGGACTTAATCCCCAGCATCTCCTAAGTGGGTGTGGTGGTACTGCCTTTAAACCCTGTACTTTGGAGGCGGAGGCAGGAGGACCAGAAGCTCAAGGTCATCCTCAAGGTATACCTGTGGAGCCAGGCTAAGGCAAGGCTAGCCCTTGTCTCAATAAACAAACAAAAAACAACCAACCAACCAACCAGCCACCACTAACAAAACTCCCAAACAGCTGGGTGGAGGTGCCCAATCTCTATTCCATGTATCAGAGAGGCAGAGACTGGCTGATCCCTGGATCTCAATGGCTACAAGGCGTAGCCAGTTGGTGAACTCAGGTTCAGCGAGAGATTCTTGTCTTAAGAAATGAAGTGTCTGCAGAGACCCGATGTCTACTCAGCATGCACCAAGGGGCACACATGTGCATGAGAATCCACACACTGTGCACACACCACAGGAACATGTACACACATGTGCTGCACACACATACATGAACACACAAAAAAGTTATGTGTCTTTCCTGTCACGTGTCAGGTACCTGCTGCAAATACCCTGCAGTGTCTCTTGCTGGATCAGACAGCTAAAAGGCGTGCTTTAAACAATACCAGTGCCATCCAGGCTTCCCAGCCTTGACAAGAATAACCATGCACATGCTTACACCCTTGGATGCTCTCAGCTTCTTTTGAGTGGTAGACTAGGAAAAGCCTTGATTTGATCTGGGTACCAGTCCCACCCTTGGCAGCAGTACAGTGTCCTTGAATGCCTTTGAGCCTGGTTTTGCTATGGACTCTGATGACTATATGTATGCCTTGGCAGGTGCTTCCAGAATAAACTCATTTCACCAACATTAAATATTTGTTTTGGCAAATATCTCTCCCACAGTTATCCTAGGCGGCTCTTATTTAAGGGCATCTGCACTCAGCCTCAACTCTGACCTCCGAGTTCTGAAAACGATGATGACTTGGGAAACATTTGAGGCCCCGTGGCTTGCTCCAAACATCTGTGAATGTGGACACAGGAACATGTGAATGATCTTTTAGCACACGAAAAAGACTTCTTGCCTTAGCCTGAATTGTCAGTGGGCTAAGCACATGTTCCCACATCTGGTCTTCTAGTCACGTGACAAGCAATTTTTAAAAAATTGCTTTGCCCAATGCAGTGTTTTTCTTGGTGAGGACAGTAGGTTTAACCACACTGATAATTTCACCACCGACTCCCTTCTTACCCTTTATGAGAATAGAGGCTGTCAACTGTGTAAGTCCTGTCTCTCATGAATGACTATGCCCAGCCTGCTGCCCTTACATTGGGCACACACAGGTATTTTGTAAACATGATGAGATGCATGAATACAAAACCTAATGTTCCTCAAATGTGAGCAGTTTGGTCCATATAGATTGCTTTTCCTACAGTCACCTGGCTGACCAGAAGCTGCTACTGTGTGGCGATGGGACGGAGGTGAAATTGCATGGTGCCAGCCTGGGAGAGAGCATGGGAGACAGGGTTGGTACCACTGCTGCTTGCTTTCACATTTTGACGTTAGAAACCACTGTGGGCCGGAACCCTCGGCTAATGCCCTGTGCAGATTGTAACCGCTGGGAGCTACAGGGGACTTCCTTACATTCTTTCTGGCCCTGTAATTTTAACAGGCTGTTTCTATACACATAATTTTTCCAGCTTCTTATTTTGAACAAATAACAGACTTCCGAGAAATTGCCAAAACAGAACACAGGGCTTCCGGACTTGCCATTCACCCCAAGGGTGGCGCCTGGCTGGCTAGTGCCTATTAAAACTGGAGAGTGAGCGTGGGCACGACAGTGTGCCCACACTGTCCTCAGATTCCCAGTCTTTCAAGAGAACCTTTTACATTGGCTCTCAGAGTCTATGTTCGAGGAGTCAGACAACCACAGACTAAAACTATCCGAGGACTGGAGAGATGGCTCAATGTAAGAACTCTTTCTGACCTTGCAGAGGAGTTGGGTTCAGTTCCAAGCATCCATGTTGGGAAACTCACAATTGCCTGTAACTCTAGCTCCAGCGGAGCTGGACTCCATGGATGCCACACTCATATACACAAACCTGTACAGAAACACCCAATTGAAAGCAAAACAAACCTTAAAACAAAAAATATTTGAAAAAAGATTGCAGCTGGAAGAGAAGATGGTGTGGAAGAGGAAGAGACATGGAGGAGGGAAGCAGAAAGGGGCATGCCGAGGAACAGGCGTGACCTCGAATACAGTATGCTGTCTGCACACGTGAGAATCTCACAGTGAAGTTCATTGTTTGGCCTTTTATTTTGTATTATTAACATGTGCTAGTTTAGAGATTTATGTTTATTATTATTATTTAAAAATTATGTGTATGCATGTGCACCTGTGTGAGGTTATTTATGCTCATGTGGCTGCAGTGTCTGTGGAGGTCAGAAGAGGGCGTTAGACCCCCTGAAACTGGAGTTACAGGCAGTTGTGACTACCTGACAGGGGTGCTAGGAATTCATTTCAGGTCCTCTGGCAGAGCAGTGTGGGTTCTTAACTGTTTGGCTGTCTTTCCAGTCACATGTGCTAATTTAAAAAAAAAAGAGCAAATGAGGGCGATGAGGATGTTCAAATAACCTGTGTGATCGCTTCTCCCATCATTATCTTCTAAACAATATAGTGTATGAACGATTTACACAATGTTTCCATAGCATTGGGCGTTATAAGCCATCTGGAGATGGTTTCAAATATACAGGTGTTTTGAAAGAAATGGTACCCAAATGAAATGGCACTATCAGGAGCTGTGGCCTTGTTGGAGGAAGTATGTCACTGTGGAGGTGGACTGTGAGGTTTTATATATGCTGAAGCCATGCCCAGTGAGACAGACCACTTCCTGTTGCCTCTGAGTCAAGATGTAAGGACTCTCAGCTGCAGCACCATCCCTGTCTCACCATGATGATAATGGACTGAATCTCTGAAAATGTAAACCACCTCAATTAAATTATTTTCCTTTACAGGAGTTGGGATGACCATGGTGTCTCTTTGTAGCAATAAAAACTCTAAGACAAGAGAGATATGTATGTATGCAACTATTGTATCATCTAACACAAAGGTTGAGAACATCTGTGTGACTGTGTGTCTACAGGAGTCTGGGAACCACTAACCCACAGACAGAGAGGGGAAGCTGCACTCATTTTCTTAGTGTGTATCTATGCATCATTCTATGATATATTATCACATGCATAGATTAGTATACCACAAACTTTATTTTTCTTCCTAACAGTAAATAAGGGCAGTTCAAGTCTATTGTAAACAAAAGAGATGCAAGTGACAATCAGGTTGACTTCTTCAACGGGATTTTTGTGACCCTGTATGCGGACCTGGATTACTTTCTTTTTTCTGAGCATTTCCTGGAAGAAGATTGGAAGTGATGGGGTTGGAGGTGTAGCTGAGTGGCTAAGAGCTCTTACTGTTCTGTCAGAAGACTGGAGTTCCTTACCATCCAGCGCTCACATTATGTGGCTCAGGAACACCTCTATCTCTAGGAGCTGTTGCTTCCTTCTGGTATCTGTGGGTACCAGCATGTTCAAATGCCCCCCCCCCAGAGGTAAGGTAGTTCTCAACTCTGTGCTTCAAGGAGGACTGAGGAGGTCATCCCAACAGATGACTCTGCATTTACTGCTGTCGCCAGACTCCTGGGGTCAAGGTGTTTTGAATTTCTGATGAAGAGTTGTTGATTCAGTCTTTGGAACAATTAAGGCTCAGAAGAAAGACATAGGTGAAGGGAGCAACACAGCCTGTAGATGAGTTACCGAGCGCACCTGCCATGACACCCGCCCAGAACCATCTGTAGATGAGGCACTGAAAACACATGCCGTGATACCTCCCACCCCCAGAACCATCCTGTAGATGAGGCACCGAGCACACCGTGCCATGACATCCCCCCCAGAACCATCTGTAGGTGAGGCACTGAACACACCTGCCATGACACCCCCCCCCCCAAGCCATCTGTAGATGAGGCACCAAGCACACCTGCCATGACACCCCCCCTCCCCACAAGAACCAACCTGTGGCTTACAACCCAAATCCCTGCCTCTGTGACACACTGGTCTCACTGTTTACTCTGGATAGCCACTTCTTCACCTTCCTCCATCTTTGCAAGCACCTTTGCCAATCTTTCCTTGGTCTTGTATCCAGGTCTTTTATTTCCCCAGCCCAGATCCTTGCCTCCTGACTTTTAAATCACTGCTGGTGAATTTGCTAATGGAAGAAAAGACACTATACCTTTCACGAGGGCCTGTTGTGCAGAAACACACTGTGCAAACATCAATTTTTTTGTAAGGGAAACTTGGTAAGTGTGACAGTCTTCCCTGTCAATCTGACTGGATTTAGAATCACCATGGAGACATACTTCTGGGTGTGTCTGCTGAGGGTGTTCCCAGAAAGGTTTAAGGGGGTAAAGGGGAAGCTTTGTTAACAAATTATATTTAAGAGATGGGATCAAGTTAGGGTGTGGCTTTCTGGAACCAGGAAAAAAATGGGTGTGCAGCCCAGGTGCTCTCTCTCTTTCTCTCTCTCTCTATCTGGTTCCCTCTCAGCACAGCTGAGTTTGGGACTTCTCGTTCCTATTTCATGAGATTTTCCCTTATAATAAATAAAAATATAATTGCTTTATCTTTTACCTAGTTTGATTATTTCCTGAATTGAGCTACCATCCACAGTTGGTGCCCAACGTGGGGCTTGAACCCATGGCCCTGAGATTAAGAGTCCCTGCTACCGACTGAGCTAGCAGGGCTGGAAAATACCTCCAGAAATAGATTATATCATGCTTTATTAACCTTGAATTTTCTTAACTCTAATGAGAAAGGAACAGCAGCAGCAGAGAGACAATGGATAATGGGAAAAAAAACCCCTCCAAGTTGAAGCAACAAGTGTATTTCAAGGATGTGTTGACCTCACAATGGAAAGCAGATGTGCTATGTTGGGAAGGGGTTTTGCTCTTGTTTCCACAGGGGAAGAAAAACTATGGATACCATCAAAATTAATAAAGATTCGCTTTGAAGAAAGAGAAAACTCTTAAAAAGAGTTTTAAAAAGCTCATCTACAATGGTGACAACCGTATAGGTTACCATACAGGAAACCATACAGGGTTGGGGCAGGGTTCTGCTCTTGTCTTTATAGGAAAATACACATCTTCAAGAATTCAAGAGACCCTGGATGTCTGGATGCTGACAGAAGGAAAAATAACTATCCAATAAGGATCATCGAGCAAAAGAAATATGACTTATGATGATAGGTGATCGAAACATATACATTTAAATACACACACACACAGCTGGCTTTGGAGCTGGACAATGGCTCTGTACTTCTCTAAATCCAAGCATGTTGTTAAAAGAAACATTCAGAGTTTCTGTCTCATGTCAGGAGCCATCTGGTATGGGATAGAAAGAAGACTTTAGGAAAAATTTTACTTTCTCCATGTCTATTTTGTCTATATTGTATTCTTCATTGAATGTATGTCTATATGAATAATGTTTAATTTTCCACAATGAACAATAGAGTTTCCTACAGATCCTTTTCCTGCAGTAATCTTTGAAGTTTTCAGGAAGAATATGGGGCTCCACAGCAACAACTCCACCTGGTTGAGATGACATCATGATGCTGATAGTGCTATTATAAGATGGGTTTCAGGGTACCAGCTGCTGAAATAATGCACCCTCTCATGACGTTTTGGCCAGAACTCCAAATAAGAACTTTGGAAAAAATCCTATCGACTGCTTGGAAATCATTTGCAACTACACTAGACAGTAGTCTTGAAACTTAACCACCACTTTACTTTTGCAGGATCCAATAAAGAGACCATCACCCCCATGACAGCAAGAAGCAATTCTAGAGGATGATATCCCCTCTCCCAAAAAAGTTTGACCTCAGGATTGGGAACACTGTTTAGGGTTGTTGATTATTACTTGTAGAAGGTAGAGGGTTGGGGTGGAAACTATGTAAGTTCAGAGTTTTAAAAAAAAGGGATAATAATAGTGGGTAATAGAGTGAATACTTGTGAGCTATTATTTATGTAATTTACATTGGTATAGCTTTTGTACATTGATACAAGTTAAAATTATATTTGTTATTTCTGTTTACAATATTTGTATACCTATGCAAAGTTATTCTGTCAGATTGTATAATACATATTTCTACCTCTGTTTAGGACATTTTATATATTGATACAACTTTTAGGATATATTTTTGTATTGTATTATATATTATTCTTACCTCTGATCAAGATACTTCTTATACATTGTTTACATTTTGAGGTCATTGTCCTGATTTGCTGCACATTTGTTTACAGATTATTTAATATTCTGACATGAAGTCTTAGTCTGAAAGTTATACAGGTATTAAGTATTATATGTCAATAGTTGTTCGTGTTTGTTATACATATAGTCAGATCAATTAGGCTCTTTTTTTTTAAAGTTTATTTATTATGTATACAGTGTTCTGTCTGCATGTATGCCTGCAGTCCAGAAGAGGGTGCCAGATCTTATTACAAATAGTTGTGAGCCATCATGTGGTTGCTGGGAATTTAACTCAGGAGCTCTGGAAGAGCAGACAGTGCTCTTAATCACTGAGCCATCTCTCCAGCCCTAATTAGGTTCTTTAGATACATAGAGCTTATATTCTGCATAGATAGCTAATCTTCAACCACTTCAAAGATCTGTAGAACATGGCATTTAAATTGCTTAGTGTTCTGTTGACATGAGACACAATTGTTCCCGACAGCACCAATCTATTCCTGAGAGAATGTTGAGCACCAAAGACACTCCACATGGAGTTTGTTTTCTTCTTGGCACAATTGGCCTTTGGGCAAAGAACTGCCCATGACTCAACCACTGACAAAGTACATGGTATCTGGATTAGATAAGCAGGACACAAGGAAAGGACTGCCAAACATTGCCAAGACAGGGTAATACAGTTCTGAAAAATTCCCTGCCTCTGAAAATGGTCTGTCAGTTACTTTAGGCCTTAGCCAAAGTTGGTTGCTTCAACATTGCAAATGAGACTTTGGGTGATTGTTCAGGTAGCCAATTGTCTTTGTCATATACTGCTCACTTTGAAAGTTGCTTGATTGCACTTTCTGCCTGTTCAAGTAATATTATCTTCCTTCTCAGGCCTTCGATGGGGTTGAAGATTAGATAGTCATAATTACCTTCCTCTTATGATTTAGCCAACATTATTGCTGATACAAGACTTAGACTCTTTGGAATAGAATGTTTATTAAAACATTTATCATGTGTTCCTTGTTTAATATTGTTTATGTTGTTTGTAATTTTATACCTGATATCTGTTCCTACTGTACATAGTTTTGTATTGGGTTTGGCTCGCTCTTGTTTAGATAAAAGGGGAGGTGAGAGGGAAGCTTTGTTAACCAATTATTTTTAAGAGGTCGAATTTTGCATGCAAATGGATGGAAATAGAAAACACTATCCTGAGTGAGGTAACCCAGACCCAAAAAGATGAATATGGGATGTACTCACTCATAA
>NC_022028.1:1861527-1867062 GCF_000317375.1 Microtus ochrogaster | reverse complement strand
AGAAAAATGTACCTTTTCTCAATAAAAAAAAAAAAAAAAAGAGGTGGGACCAGGTTAGGGTGTGGCTTTCTGAGATTGGGGAAAAAATGGGTGCTTAGTCCAGGTGCCTTCTCTCTCTGTGGTTCCCTCGCAGCACAGCTGAGCTTGGACTTCTTGTTCCTGTTTTGTGAGTTTTTCCCTTATAACAAATAAAAATATAATTGCTCTATCTTTTAGCTAGCCTAGTTATTTCCCAAATCGAGCTAACCTCTACAGGGGGGGATGGAAGACCCACTCTGTGGCACTAATCCATGAACTGGTACCCCAGACTGAATGAAAAGGAGGCAGCAACTGAGAAGCAACATTCATCTCTGCTTCCTGAGTGTAGATGCATGGCCGTGTGTTCCTGTGGAGTGAGTTCCTTCCACATTCTGGCCACTGTGCAGGAAGCACTCATTCACCTGCTACCCTGCAGAGGCACTCTGATGCTCTCAGTGGGCGTGGAAGCTCAGGTGCTGTGAAGATGTGACCAGACAGAATTCACTGTTTTCTTTCCAGGCCTGTATCCCCTTCAGCTCTCCGGAGACTCATGGCTGGTGGATGGGCACCTCCCTGGTACAGTCCCCATGTGCAAAAGGACACTGCAAGCCTCTGTCTTGTTCAGGTCACAGGATCCTAGCTAAGGGGACAATGAGTGAGGTGAACTCCTCAGCATATAAGCACGAAGGGACCATGTCCTCCTGTCCACGTAAGACAATTAACCTTTTTCTTCTTTTCTGTTCTGCCCATCACCAGTTCCCAACCTCACCTTCAGTACTCTCTGAAGTAGAGGAAGAGATAATTCTGGACTCGGTTTCTATTTATGCAATGATAACTCTTACTCTTGATACTTGCCTATGGTGTCTTGTTTTCCAAACTGTCTCAGAGAGTACTCACACCAGCCTGCTGTGTAGGCTTGCTGTCATTCATAGGAGGAAGCCGAGGCATAGACGGATTAAGTGGACGGGTCCAACGTGATGGGGCCAACCCAGCTAGGTATTGAACCAGGTCTGACTCCAAGGCTAGTGCTCTTAATTTCACCTGTGCTCATTGTTTAAAGGTTTAGGGTGAATAAAAGGAAGTCAAGGACAAGCTTGTCTTCCGCCTTCTTGGTCCTCTTTCTAAGAAATGATACTAGGGTTTCTGGAGCGTTCTTTCAGAGTTACACATATTAAATAAGTAGGGGAATGGTATGTGTTCCCTTTCCCCATGTTCTTCTGTAGTTCCTGCTTTCCACTTAGTAATGGCTCATTGTGCTGGTGTACTTTTGTCAACTCAACACCCCTGGGCAGAAAGAACTGCAACTGAAGAACTATCTCCACCAGGCATGCCCAAACCCCTGTGAGCATGCCGTCCTCAGTCAGGAGCCTCTGGGTTTGCTAAGAGAGCAAGAACAAGCAAGTCAGTGAGCAGGGCCCTCCATGACCCTCAGCTCCAGTTCCCGCCTCCAGGTCCGACCCTGCTCCTCCTCAACAATGGACCAAGACCAAATGAACCCTCTCTTTCTCCACACTGCTTTGGTTGTGGTGTTTATCACAGCAATGGAAAACAAGCTAGAACTTTCCATAACAGTCACAGATTTCCCTCTGATGTAGTGCTGGGAACTGACCCTAGGTTCTCAGTGCTAAGTGTGTGCTCAATTGCTGAGCTCTGGTCCCAGTCCAGATTCTCAGGGAACCCTGATCGCTCTTAGGGCTGACGAGGGAGGGGGACTTGATTGGGGGACGGGAGGGAAATGGGAGGCAGTGGCAGGGAAGAGACAGAAATCTTTAATAAATAAATAAATTAAAAAACCAATTTTATTTTATTAAAAAAATAAATAAATACTATGATAAAAAATGTTCTTAACCTTTATTGTGTGTATGTGTGTGTGTGTGTGTCTGTACGAGAGTGAGAGCTCATATGTGGCTGTCAGAAGACAACTGGTTGGAGCTGGTTCTTTTCTTCTGTTGAATGGGTCCTGTGGGGGCTTGAATGAGAACCCTCTAGGAGGTTCCATAGGCTCATAGATCTGAAAGCCTGGTCTTGAGGGAGAGAATTTTTTGAAGGGATTAGGAGGTGTGGTCATGTTGGAGGAAATGTATCACTGGGGGTGGATTTTGAGGATTCAGAAGCCTAAGCCAGCCCCAGGGCTCTCTCTTCCAGCTGCCTATGGATCCAGCTGTAGAACTCCCAGCTACTTTTCCAGCACCATGTTTGCCTGTGTGCTGCCATGCTTCCCGCCATGGTGATACTGGACTAAACCTCTGAACTGTAAGCTAGTGCTAGTTAAATGCCTTTCCTTATAAGAGTTGCCATGGTCAAGGTATTTTTTCACAGCAAAAGGACACTGACTAAGACAGGTCCTGAGGGTCAGCCTCAGCTTGTCAGCAATCACCCTTTCCCACTGAGCCATTTGTCACCCCACCCTAGAATCTGTGTTTTACAGCTGTGTAATATTCCAGCATAAGACATACCATTATTTATTGAACAAGTGAGCAGACATTTAGGTTTCTTTCTGAACTTCACTGTGATGAACAAATGCTGTGGAGAAAGACTCTCTATGGACATCATTTTGCATGCTCGTATCATAATTGTATAAAAATCTAGAAGTCAAATTGAGAGTTCAATGAGGTGTGACATTTGAAAGTTATTTATATTTTGCTCTCTGTGGGGTTTGCAGCAATTTATGTATCTCCCAAGTTTGTCTGCTGTATGACTTCAGCCCCAAACAGTTGTTGAGGTAAAAAAGGGTGAGGTTTGCCCTTGGGACACTTTTCTCATCTAGAGGAGGAGCTGGGCTGCCAGGGCTTTGTGTTCCCTGGTCTTTTCTTTCTGAAGAAACTCTCCCGAAGTTTGTTTAGAAGAAGGGTATGCGTGTTCTTAAGACAAATGACACGACTCTGTCTGTCTACCGTGATTCACACCCGGAGCACCGATGAACCCTAGGACCTGGGTAGACGCTGCAGCGAGCTGCTGGAGGAGGCAGGCTGCAGGCAGCAATGAAATATTAATGATAATATCAAACATTTACATTCTCCAGTGCTGGGAATTGGACTAAGCCCTGTATGCGGATCACTTCATCAGAGCCCAAAGACAGCTCTTGAGACAGTTGCCTCACAGATCTCGCGGGAAAAGGGAGGTTGAGGGGGTTTCCCAAGGCTATAACATCAGCAAGGGGCACCATGAGGGTCTGAGTTCTGGGAGTCTGATTTCACAGTCTCAACCATGACCCCCGAACTCAGCCCCTAAGAGAGGAGAAGGAGCTTCCTGACTCCTCCTTCCCCATGTTTGATTGCTTCCATTCCAGAGACCTTCTTTCCACCTCCAGGATGCTGTCTTAGCTTTGGGAAGATTCAGCTCCTGTCAGCTCCACCAACACAATACATTTCAGCTCTAGTTTGTCCAACTCATACATCTTGCATCTCGGTTTCTCAGAGGAGGCAGGAAGTGAAAACCGGTAAACAATAGTGACTTCATAGGTTTCCTCCATTCGAGCACAGTTGGTAGAATTTCATGCCAGAGGAGCTGAACACACAGAAGGGGAGAGGCATGAAAGGTAGTTTCATGTCGACAGCAGGCTTTTTCCACCAGTCGCCCACCCTCCCTCCTTCTTTCCCACCTGTCCTCTCTTTTCTTTTCTTTTTTCTTTTCCTTTCTTCATCTTTCCTTCCTCCCTTCTCACTCCCTCTTTCTTTGGCAGGTTTCAGTATGTAGCCCTGACTGGTCTAGAACTCACTATGTAGACCACACTGGACTCAATCTTATAGAGATCTACCTGCCTCTGCTCTTGAGTGCTGGGATTAAAGGTATGTTCCACCATGCCGGATGAAATTAGTTTTTTTGAACTCATTACGTATCCTTATAGTATACATAATCATCTCCATGTTACAGAAAAGGAAACTGAGGCACAGACATGTAGGATGTGAGTAGCAGCTATTATTTTAGTCTATTTGTGTGCAGCTTGCCTTCATTTCTCTCATTCCCAGAACAATTGTGAATTAAGGATAGTCTGGGCTTCCTAGCAAATTCTAGACCACCCTGGGGTGTAAAGCAAGACTCTAGGTCTTGGACGTAGGTTGAGGGGAATAGGCAATAAACATCTGGTGTCTTTCATTTATATTTGCTACTTTTCACTTTCTCTCTATTTAAAATTTTGAATTATAGGTTTGGTTGTAGTTCACCTGGTAGAGCCCTCATCTAGCACGAGTGGAGCTCTGGTCGAGTCTCCAGCACCACAGGAGACAAGCATAGGAAGTGATGCATACCTTCCCTCCAGCACGGGCGTAGAGGCAGGAGGTTCAGGAGTTCAAGACCATCCTTGATTATGTAGCAACTTTGAGGCTAGCGTGGGCTACCAGAAACTGTTTCAATAAAACAAAACGAGCTGGGCAGTGGTGGTGCACGACTTTAATCCCAGCACTCAGGAAGCAGAGGCAGGTGGATCTCTGTGAGTTTGAAGCTAGCCTGGTCTTCAAGAGCTAGTTCCAGAACAGGCTCCAAAGTTACAGAAAAACTCTATCTTGAAAAAACAAAACAAAACAAAACAATAAAGCAAAACAAATCTGAATCATTTGAGTGTGAACTGGAGACATATTAATGTTTCCTTTTGAACACATCAGTGTGTGTCTTCTAAACTACTCTCCCACAAAACCACAGTATCACTCCTGAGATACATGCACAATGTGATACTAGATCACTTTAGCTGAATGTTTTTCTCTGTCCTGCTGGTCCCCATGGACTGGTTTCTTTCCCACTCACAGGTACTTATGAAATAATACTCTGAGACTTGATATCATTTACAATTGTTTGACCAAGGGCTTAGGCATATTACTGACTAGCTCTCACAATTAAATTAACCCATTTCTATTCATCTGTGTATTGCCATGAGTGTGGCCAACCGGTGATGCTCCGGCATGTTACTCCTTCGAAGGCTGCATGGTGTCTCCCTGACTCTGCCTTCCTTCTCTCTGCATCTCTGTTTGGATTACCTGCCTAGCTCCATTTTTCCTGGTCATTGGCTGAAACAGCTTTATTCATCAACCATTACAAGCAAAGCATATTCACAGTGTATAGTAGGACATCCCACCTCAGTTCACACGTAGTAGCTTTCATATTTAAATCTCTGGTAGCTGCTCTCCCAGTCAAGCGTGCATTCCAGTGCCTCTTTCTTAACCTTGAACCTTGGCGTTCTGGACTTTGTGGCCACTGGCAGTATTTTTGGGCAAGCATAACCCCCTCTCTGTGACACTGTTCTTGTGCAGGGAACCCCAACCTGGGTCTCCCCAACCATTCCAAAATTATGTGGGAGACAAGACACTTGGCAGGGACACCTCATGGACAGGACACTTTTTGTGTCACTTGGTTCTGTTTTAGAGGCTGTTTGATCACCTGGCTAACTGGTGTCAGTCACAGCTACCATCATGTTTACTCGTTTGTTAGTAAAGAAGCTGAGGGTAGGTAGCTTAAGACTGCATGCCTGCCTGATCCATCTTGCTCCAGTGGTAACAGATATATTGCTGACCCTTATATGGACAT
>NC_022028.1:1853259-1860597 GCF_000317375.1 Microtus ochrogaster | reverse complement strand
AGATGTCCTTCAATGGAAGAATGGATGAAGAAAGTATGGAATATATACATATTAGAGTATTACTCAGCAGTAAAAAACAAGGAATTCTTGAAGTTTGCATACAAATGGATGGAAATAGAAAACACTATCCTGAGTGAGGTAAGCCAGACCCAAAATGCTGGTTTTTGAATCCCATCATTTCTTCTCCCTCCAGGACGACAGTCTTCTGTAAAGAGTATATCCATCTTCTGAATGTCTTCATGAGCTTGAGAAATCTGTGTAGTTCAGGATCTTAGTCATGACACACACTAATGCTCCCAATCTGAGACCGGCCTTTCAGGATGGCCCTGAGCCGCTGCCAGGTCTCCACCACAAGCATTTGAGTGCTGGCTATACAGCCCGAAGCTTTAGGGCTGTGCTTTCTCAGCTCTGTGGATGGACTGCACACATCTCTGAGGAGCCCTAACTCCTTTCACAAAGAATGGTGTGAAAAAGCCAAGATCTGTTTGTTGCGCTTGTTATTGTTGGAGTACTGCTGCTTGGCACCTGCTTTCCTCTTCTTCCCTCCTCTCTCCCTCCCTCTTCTCTTCCTCCCACTTTCCCTCCCTCCCTTCTCTTCCTCCTTCCCTCCTCCCTCCCTTTTTCTCTTCTTTTTCCTCACCCCTTGCTTCCTTTCCCCTTCTTCCCTTTACTCCTCTCTTGCTCTCTCCCTTCCCTCCCTATCTTGCTCTCTTTCTCCCTTCCTCCGTCTCTCGCCTCCCCTTCTCTCCTCTTTTCCTTCACCCCCTTGCTTCCTTTTCCTTTCTTCCTCCCTTTATCTCTTTCTCTGGCTTTCTCCCTTCCTTTGCTATCCTCCTGCCTCAGCCTCCTAAGGTTGGGAGTTATAGCATGTGCCACCATGGCTTTGGGGCATTGCTATCTGTAGGTCTTTTTAGTGGGTGTCTTGTCTTTGGGGCTGAGGTGATGGTTCAGTCACCGTAGTACTTGCCTGTAAACATGAGGACCTGAAGTTCGATTCCCAGCACTCATGTAAGAGCTCCAGGTTCTGTGTGTGCACCTATAATCCTAGTTCTAGGGAGGAGAGACAGTGCAATGGCCAACCAGTCTGGTTGGATCTCTGGAGTACTCCAGACTCAGCGAGGAGATTGTAATGGTCTGTCCTGTCCCTTTAAGAGAAAGCCCCACCACTCCCTTTCCTATCAGCGGAGGCAAGGGGAATCTCCCTTCTGCTTCCAGCCTGAGTTCCTTCCTTTCAGTCTCTCTCCCGAAATCTGCCTCTCTCTTTGCTCTTCCCTTACCCCCTTTCCCTTTCCCTTCCATTACCCACTAAATAAATACCTTCTTTCTCTGCATAGAGTCTGTCTATCTGTCTCTGTCTCTCACCTGCCATGGCTGCAGCTCCTCGTGGGACTGGCTTCCTTTGTGGCCTGCCATGGTCTCGTGGCTCACTGCCCACTGCTGCCTCTCAGAGAATAGCACCGTATTATGATTTTTATCATAACAGAGATTCCATCTTAAAAATACAAGATACACTGCAGTAAAGAAAGATGCCTGACCAATCACTGCTCTCCATAGACATGTGCATACATGTGCGTATGCACATACGAGTTCATGAGCAACACCGCCCACCCTGTGCACACGCACTCACATATACAAGTACTCACAAACTCTGACTACTCATTGCTGCTCCAATTCTCCTCCAACACAATGTGTCCTGCCTCCCCTTCTTGTGTTCCCTCTGACACGGCTATCTCATTCTTCACGAGGTTTACACATTCACTGATTCTCTGTATCCTGCAATGTACACGGGTACTTTCAGCACGACAATGGCGCCCACTCTGCAATCTTGGCCCTCGGAGTCAGGTGACTACCTTGTTACATTGCTTTTTAAACTAGAATTGTGTCTGCTTAAAGGAGGACGGTTAGAAAACTGTCCAGAATTGCTTGACTTTTATGACATTTTTCTATACAGTTTCATACAGAGTTAGATTCATTCGTTCCTGTTAAAAATTCAACTTTGGGTTTTTAAAAAACCTTGCTGTGAGTATGCAAAATCATTTAGATGCTGGAAAAAATATTATATGAGACAGTGCACTCAGGGGAACAGCAATCTTGCTTCCAACTCCTCTGCCCAATCCTCACCCTGCTTCCAACTCCTCCACCGACCCCCACCGTGCTTCCTTCCCCTTTGCAGGCCCCACCCATGCCCTGCAGGTAACCATCTCCATTAGATTCTCATTTACTTTCCTAGTGTGGTTGCTTTAAAATAGCCTTGAGCCAGTGAAGAGGGTTATTTAACTAAAGAACTGGGTGAATCTCGTAGTCAGATTAAAAAGGCAAAGCCCAAAAAGGGAAGGAAAAATAGTGAGAGTGGAGGCAGAATCTGAGTCAGATGCCAGGGAACTGGAGAGTCTGAAAATCCCTGTGACCCCAGAGGCTGCCCCCAAGATGCTTTGCAGGATGAATGTGCTCTGAAGAAGGGGTGGTGCGGCTTCTCCTCAGCAGGATGGAGGAATGATTGCAGTGCCCCAGCTGTGTTAGCCAGAGTTCTTTAGAGAAGCAGAATGGCTACATATTGCCAAGGTGATTTATTAGACTGGCTTACACGGTACAGGTTGGGTAGCCCAACAACGCCCACTTGCCTGCTGGAGAGTCTGATGATCTGACAGTTGTCTCAACATCCTACTTTCTGCTAGAGGCTAGAGGACTCCCGGGGAACCAGCCCATGCAGGAGCCACCCATGATAAGCTAAATAGAAACAGACCACCAAAAGGAAGTTCTTTACTTCCAACCATTATCACCTGCCAGAGTAGGACTCAGCTATCCATAAGTTTAATGGAGGCCTGAGTCTCAGTAGTTTACCCTGAAGCAATGCCTGGTTGCAGGAAGAACCACAAACTGAGCACCACCCAAGAACAGACCGTCCAAAAGAAATGCCTAATGTTCCAACAGTTGAACATAGGATCACCTTCCAGCACATACTCACCAGGACACCCCTAGACAAATGTCAGCCAATCAGGGGTCGTGAACCTCAGAAACTCCTTACCCCCACCTATACTACTATAAAAACCCAACTCTAACTGAGCTCAAGATTCTCCGGTTATTCCAATACATTGGACATGTGGACTTGGTCTCCTTGTTGGTTTTTGGGGGACTTCACGGATCTGGGTATAAGAATCTCCATTTCGCATTAGAAGCTTCAGGAACAAGAGTATATACACTCATCAGCAAGGAGCGAAGGCAGGCAGGCAAAGCTGCATTGCTTCCTTCTTGGACCTCTTTATACATATGGAGGCCCTGGAAAGTTCTGCCCAGTCTTGGTTCATTCTCCCTGGAAACACCTCTCAGTTGATTCCACCAAGCTGATACCTGAGATTAACTATCACAGAAGTCCTTAAGACAGACAGCAAAGGGGATTTAGAGTGGGGGGCAGATGTAGGACTCAGAGTTCTTATACTCTTCTTAGGAAGGGCGGGATGAACACAAACAGTGACCACTGTCAGCAGGAGATGGCACAGGCAGATCTCAAAACAGCCGACTTGTTTTGAAAGTGGCCATGGAGATAAAGATTGGCTGGAAGGGTCCGTGGGTCCCCTAAACCATGGGTGAGGGATGAGCCAGCTGTGGTTGACCTCATGTGTTCTTACCTCATGTGAGCTAAAGGTGGTGTACTTGAGGAATGCTGTCTGTCTCTTCTGGCAAGCAAAGATTGAGCTGGAGAGGATCAGCAACCAAGGGTGCTTGCTGCTTTCACAGAGGATCTGAGTTCAGTTCCCAGCACCAATGTGAAGGCTCACAGCTGCCTGTAACTCCAGTTTGAGGAGATCTGGTGGTCTCTGCTAGCCTCTGCTGGTACTGCATGCTCGTGGCACACATACCTGCATGAAACACTCATATACATGAAATAAAAATAAATCATAACAAAATATTACATAAGGCATTACTTAGAGAAAATCATTAATGTCCACCGAAGACACTTTGAAGGCAGTGAGGGCTAATTACTGTTTGCCTCTTTCTCCTCCATTGAGGAAAGAGGTCTTCCAATCAGAAAGGACAGAATAAACATCACAAAGAGGGTAAAGTCGAGAGGAGTTTATAAAGCCTGCAGCAGCATGGGCAGGAATCTTGGGGCTTTGAACCTTGTGAGTTATGCTTGCAGCCTTGGAGGGACTTGCCATAATTTCAAAGTCACTGTCATATTCTTTGTTGAATTATGGGAGAGTGGTTGTACACAAAGACAAAGGAGGAGCATTTGAGCTCGTGACATTCAAAATGAGGAGAGGTGCGAATTCTGGAAGGACAGGGCACTCAGCTGGGGTGTCCTCACTCATAGGGTTATGGGAAAATGTGAGTTTCGATTCTGGCTCTGCTCCTGGATGAAGTCAGGGCCAAGGCAAAAGCTTGGCGGTCAAATCCTCATTTAATAGTCAGGTGGTATGAAAAAGATCGAACTCAGGAGAAAGATGTGCTCTTTGCAAAAGGGGAGGGGAGAGGAGTTCTCTCATTATTCCACAGTTTATGCTGCAAACCTCTGGCAGCCATGTTTGTCTCTTAGGTTGGCTTTCTCAGCAGCAAACCCCAATGGCTTGGGTATAACTACTAGGAAGTATTTGTAGGAAATATTGTCAGAGTGAGAGGATGTGGGTCAGCAAAGGTGTGTGTAATAGTCTGTCCTGTCCCTTTAAGAGACAAGCCCCACCCACTCCCTCCCTCCTGCTTCCCGCCTGAGCTCTTTCCTTTCTGTCTCTCTCCCAAAAAGGCAGCTTCTGCTTCTCTCCCTTCTTCCCCCTTCTCCCCTCCCCCTCCTCTCTCTGTCTCTCCCATCCCCCTTCTCCTTCCCTCTCCCCTTCCCTTCCATAACCCACCAAATAAATATCCAACCTCACTCTGCATGGCGTGCCTATCTGTCTTTGTGTCTCACCTGCCATGGCTCATAGGACCAGGACTGGGACTGGCTGGCTTGCTGAGGTCTCTCACCTGTCACACGGCTCCCTGCCTGGGAACTACTGGCCCTCAGGGAACTGCAACATTTTATCTAAGCTATAACAGTGTGCAAGTTACCTTTTCTTTTGCTCTGACCTAACAAGAAGCTACTTTGAGGAGGAAGGGTCATCCTGAGACTGTACAGTCCTTGAGAGGTGTTTCTCAGGGAGACAGGCCAGCTTTGCTCGTTTAGTAAAACATGACCTTACAGCCCCTCCCATCCCATCCCAGATATCTGCCTGGCAACAAAACTTTACTTCCTGCCTAGACAACACACCCATGGAGAATCGGCTGTAGCCAGACAAAGCACCACCTAGACATTTCTGCTCCCTGTGACAGCAGGAGAGGCCAATGCTGGAGCAGCACCTGGTACTCTTTAGGATGTACACTGGGAATTGTGACTTCTGCTCACGATTAAGAGGTCAGAGCCAGTCTCGTGGCTGTAGCTGTGCCTGTTTTGCCAACAGAAATAGGGCCACTGAGGACTGGAGATGGTTAACACAGCCTCTCTTGGGTGGCTAATCCTTCTTCTGCCTCGAATATAGGCATTGTGTGCTGCTGAAAGTCTGATGGCCAGATTGTCGGGGAAGACCTAACGGGAGCTGCCACATGTGTGTGGAATTGTATTTTCCTCCCTAGAGGTGATTTCATGCCTGTTGGAGCCATCGAGCTTGGAAACCCTTCTGCTGCTCGGCACATGCTGTTTAGTGGAAACTCAGTCACACAGCTGTTAGCCACATCGGAGCCTGCGACTTGGTAAATAGCTATTACCTCTGTCCAGTTTTTCCCCAGTTGCTACCTCCTTGTCCTCCATTCTCTCCCACTTTTTTTGCTTCACTTCCTTTCTTCTCTGGTCCTCAAGACAGTGACTCCTCTGTGGTCAATTAAAGTTTCTCCTCCTGGCCAGGCAGTGGTGGCATATGCCTTTAATCCTAACACTTGGGAGGCAGAGGCAGGCAGATCTCTGAGTTAGAGAGCAGCCTTGTTTACAGAGTGAGTTCCAGGACAGCCAGGACTACCGGACAGAAACTTTGTTCCCCCCAAAAAATCAAAACCCCAAATCCAAGACAATAGAACACAGTAAAACAAAACAACACCCTCCCCCAAACAAAGACCAAAGACATTTCCATCTTCTTTCTCAAAGGATAGCACTAGCCACTTGGGGTTGGTGGGTTCTCTGACTGTTTGTGTGCCTGTGGCAAAGGGAACCACAGAAATGAAGATTTCTTTCTTCCTTTGTTCTTTCTTTCTTTCTTTCTTTCTTTCTTTCTTTCTTTCTTTCTCTCGCTTTCTCTCTCTCTCTTCCTCCTCCTCCTCCTCCTCCTCTTCCTCCTCCTTCTTTTTGAGACATGGTTTCTCTGTGTAGCCATGGTTGTCTTGGAACCCACTCTGTAGACCAGGCTGGCTTTGAACTCATAGAGATCTGCCTGCCTCTGTCTCCCAGTGCTGGGGTTAAAGGCGTGTGCTACCACCTCTTGAGAAATGAAAGTATTTTAAAGAGATACTTGTGTCCCTAGTTTGGCTATCAGACTATTGGAACAATGAACACCAAGAAATTGGAATTTCTCCAGGAATCTCATGCTGGGAAAAGAAATCCGGGAAAGAGCTTTACAACATGTAGAGCGCCAGATAGGAAGAGACTGAGGTCTAGAGTTATGGCGAGGATCACTATACTGCGATGAAAGACCACGACCAAAGGAACCTGGGGAGGACAGAGTTTACTTGGCTCACACTTCCACATCACTGTTCATCATCAAAGGAAGTCAGTACAGGAGCTCACGCAGGGCTAGAACCTGGAGGCAGGAGCTGATGCAGAGGCCAGAGGAGTGCTGCTTAGCCTAGCTCCTCATAACTTGCTCAGGTTGCTTCCTTATAGAATCTAGGACTGGCTGCCCAGGGAAGGCACCACCCATAAGAGACTGGTACCTCCTACATCAAGCATTAATCAAGAAAATGCCTTACAGGCTTGCCTACAGGCAGGTTTATGGAGGCGTTGCATTTTCTTAATGGAGACTTTCTTTTCTCTGATGACTCTACTGTCACGCTGACATAAAACTCTCCAGTACATCCAGATAATGATGAGATCAGACCTTGACCAGGACTGCTCATATGTGCAGATTCTGATAATAATGGATCACACCTGACCAGGGCTGCTCATATGCTCAGATCCAGATAATGATGGGATCACACCTGACCAGGACTGCTCATATGTGCAGATTCTGATATGATGAGATCGCACCTTGACCAGGGCTGCTCAAATGTACAGATTCTGATATTGATGGATCACACCTTGACCAGGACTGCTCATATGTGCAGATTCTGATATGATGAGATCACACCTTGACCAGGGCTGCTCAAATGTACAGATTCTGATAT
>NC_022028.1:1847171-1852149 GCF_000317375.1 Microtus ochrogaster | reverse complement strand
TGATGGATCACACCTTGACCAGGACTGCTTATATGTGCAGATTCTGATAATGATGGATCACACCTGACCAGGACTGCTCATATGTGTAGATTCTGATAATGATGGGATCACACCAGGACTGCTCATATGTGTAGATTCCTAGCCCTCTACTGTGTAGATTCCTAGCTCTCTACTTTAAATTTAATCTCACCTCATGACTCCCAAATTAGACTCGGAGATATTGGGTCCCTTGTCCCTCTTCTTGATGTGCCCACATTAATAAATTTTTTGGTTTTCCACTTTTAGTTGGCTTATTAAGAATGGGTGGCTGAACTTGACTTCTTGGGGTACAGATTGAGGCCCCAAGTTTGGTAATACATGTAAGCTGTGTGCTTTGAGGAAGACTTTGTCTGGGGGACTGTTCCACCGCAGTTAAAATATGGCCATCTTCCTCCTCCTTCCCTCCTCTTCATCTTTTCCTTCTCTTCTTCTTTGTTGGGGTGTATGTCTCTGTGTGTGCCTGTGTGTGTATGTATGTGTATGCCTGTGTGTGTTTCTGTGTGTGTATATCTGTGTGTGCCTGTGTTTGTGTGTCTGTGTGTGCCTGTGTTTGTGTGTCTGTGTGTGTGTCTCTGTGTTTCTGTGTGTGTATGTCTGTGTGAGTGCCTGTGTGTGTTTCTGTGTGTGTATATCTGTGTGTGTGCCTGTGTTTGTGTGTCTGTGTGTGTGTCTGTGTGTGTCTGTGTGTTTCTCTGTGTGTATGTATGTGTGTGCCTGTGTGTGTATTTCTGTGTGTGTATGTCTGTGTGAGTGCCTGTGTTTGTCTGTCTGTGTGTGTGTGTTGAGGCAGGAGCTCATGTAACCCAGGGTAGTCTTGATCTCTCTATGTAGTCCAGGATAGAAGGATAGAAGGATGACCTTGAACTCCTAACTCTCTTGCCTCCACTTCCCCAGTGCTGGGATTGCAGGCTTGTGGCCCACCAGGCTTGGATTATGCAGTGTGGGGGTGGAGTCCTGGGCTTCACGCATGTTAGGCAAGCACCCTACCAGCTAAGCTGTCTCCAGCTCATCTCCACTATTAAAAGGAGCGTGCATGCAATCTGTTAGTCATCAGCCAGGAAAGGAAGAACCTGTCTAACCCTCCCCCCCCTTCTGTTAATGGTGCTAGCCAATTCTCACCCTTGGTTCACATGTAGAGCTAAACTCAAGGTGTTCATGGTGACTCCTGTAGGGTCAGCATGGTATGCTGTGGTTTGGGGGGCCTCAGACCAGCAGCCATCAGACCTTGCCTGAAAGGACTTTTTGTTTGTGTGCAGGCTGTTTCTGGGTCACAGCTCCTGGCACCCTGTTTCCATTCTGGGGTGGAGAACTGCAAAAGAGGCGGTTTCTTTCACTTCATTTTGCCTCCTTATCAACAGGGACAGCTTGTTTTTCCTTCTGATTTTTAGATCCGGAATTTCAGGGCTGGAAAGGGGGTTCCCTGCTGTTTCATTCAAGCAGACAAAAACCTCAGAGCTTAGCTCCCTGCAGTGCATCTTGGCGGTTCAGCAGGAAGAATATTTTTAATTGTCGTGCCCAATTAGACACCGCATACTTCCTAGGTATTTACCTGACTTTGATGTCTGAACAGACCCATTCTCTACCTGACTCTGTTTTGCTGTATTACTGGCCTTAGCAGGGTCTTTTGTGAGCTGGTAATTTGGTCCCTGGTCTCTTAGCAACCAGGAACTTTTCCAGCTTGCTGCTGAACCAGACCTTGGAGTCGCTAAGTTTATCAGAGTATTGGCTGAAGGGTAGCGTCTCTCTAGGAGCCAGTGGTTTTAAATGAATATTTGGATAAGTCATTTACCCAAGGTTTCAGGACAGGTGTCCTCACAAGGATAACAGGCACAAAATGTACACCACCTGGAGCCTGATGTGGTCCAGCTCTTTCCTGCTCCCAGCGGGTCCAGTTGTTCCCTTCCCAACAGTGACAGGCATGTCTTGTTCCCTGATGTGTACCCAACAGGAACTGGCTGTGCCCTAGCCTAGTAGAGGTCCCCCAAACCTGCTGCTTTTCTACAAGCCCAGCTGCTGGTGACAATTAGTACCTGCCCACTGTGTGTGAGGCATTTGCCCACAGGGATACACAGAACACAATGGGGCCTCACAGAACACAGTTTAGGAGGGAAAATGGGGAGATAGACGCCCCACTGCCCAATGCAGGGACAAGTGCTTTACTGGCCTGACCTCAGTGGAGGACTGACTCACTTCTGATGCAGTCTGGTACTGGACTGGGATGGCTCTTGGCTGGACTCTGTTGGGAAAGTCTGCAGGAATGTCAACATTTGGTCTCCCCAGCACAGAGGGCTCCGGGTGGCCCCAGGCTTCCTCTGTGGAGGCTTGGGGCTCTCAGAGCCAGAACAAAGGCACATGCTCATTTAAGCCCTCTCCTTGGCAAATAGCTAGACTTACTTCTAAGCATGTTGATACCTCAGAGGTAAAGACACACCCTGCCAAACCTGACAGTGCAAGTTCTGTCCCCAGAACCTACAGGGTGGAAGGAGAGAACAGACTGTCCAGAGTCATCCTCTGATCTCTGCACACACTGTGGTGTGTGTAATGTCTCCCTTCAAATAATTAATAAACCTACACAGTGCTCTGTGGGCAGAAGGGATCCAGAACAGCAGGGGACACAGACCCACCTCTTCACAGGAGGAGAGAGGACATATGTGTAGCCATGTCCAAAAGCATCACACAAGAAATGGATATTTTGGGGCTGGAATTATGAATTCTAGTGTGGCACTGTGTTCTTCCAAACAGTGTGACTTTGTGTTAGCTACTTGTCCTCTCAGAACCCTGAATTCTTTATCTAAAGTGAGGGGCTCCCAGGTTAATCGAAAGTCCCTTCTAATGAGGATCGTCAGTAGAGTGGGTACCTCACAATCTTTTTTTGCTTATGTGTGAGTGGAATGGTAGCCATAGGAGCACTCACCATCATGGGAGCACTTGCCATCAGAGAAGCATTCACTATCAGAGGAGCATTCACCATCAGAGGAGCACTCACCATCAGAGGAGCACTCACCATCAGAGGAGCACTCACCATCAGAGGAGCACTCACCATCAGAGGAGCACTCACTATCATAGGAGCACTTATCATCATGGGAACACTTGCCATCAGAGGAGCACTCACAATCAGAGGAGCGTTCACCATCATAGGAGCAGTCATCATCACAGGAACATTTGCCATCATAGGAATACTCATCATCATAGGAGCACACACCATCAAAGGCACACATGCCATTAGAGGAGCACTCACCATCAGAGGAGCACTCACCATTAGAGGAGCACTCACCATCAGAGGAGCACTAGCCATGGAATCAGACAAACTGCTGGGTAAGCACAAGTCTAGAATCTTCGAGCTGAGGAGGCTGAGGAGCTATGGTCTGGTTCTATGGGTTTATAGACAAGAAAACTGAGGCTTGGAGGACTTAAAGGTCTTAGGCATGGTCCAGTAGTAAGCCAGTGATGGTCAAGGGACAAACAGGACCTAGACCACTGGACCAATCTTCCCACTTGCTTTCCATTCATTATATAGAAACACATTAAAATTTTAATTTTTTATATAAGCATATACAAATTATATAAACATACAAATTTCATTCAAATGTCCTCCTTCAGAAGGGGTTTCCTTCCATAGCCCGGAAGATAATCTGTAAGAAGCTATCTGAAATTTCTCATTATGCCAAACCTGAGAAGTCACTGGCTGAGCATGGAGGTTTGTTGGCCAGGTCTGTGCCTGCAGCTGCCTTTTCTGGGGTCCTTGGTCCAGGATGGGAGCGAGCTGAGAAGTGGGTTGGAAGGTGAGCCCACTTTCTGACTTGGGTTCTGATGTGCCTCAGCCATATTCAGTAATGGTTCTTGAGCATATATTATAGAGTGGTTGAGTTAAATAATAGATGACGAGAGGCCACGGGAGGTGGAGGAGCAAAGGAGAGGAGTCTAATTTCAGATTAAATTGGAAAGGACACCAAGTCTCTGAGAGAGGGAGCTGGCAAGGCAGATGAGGCCAATGGTACCGGGAACAAAAGGAGTTGGCAAGGCTCATTAGAGCCCTGGGAACAAGAAAAGATGTGGGGGGGGGAGAGGAAGGAAAGGATTGAGACGGGGGGGGGGATAAAAAGGGAGGGGAAGGATGGGGGGCAAGTCAGGGAGAGAGGGGGTAAAAGTAGGACAGTGGGCTTTTAAAAGTGGGGAAATGCTGTAGTTACTTTTCAAGGAATTGCATTATTATTTTGAATTTTCAAACACACACACACACACACACGCACACGCGCACACACACACGCACGCACGCACGCACGTTGAGCGCATTCCCAGTTGCCCCTCCTCTTTCTCACTCATTAGCTGCTTTTATTGCCATAGCAGCTCTCATTCCACTTTCATATCCCACACGTGATTTTATTGTCCAGGTCACACGATGAGTGAGTACTCTATCTTTCCAGGGTAGTGTGATTCACTTTAACGATGCCCTCTGCATGGGTTCCCTCCTGGTGGCAAAGCTTTGTTTTCCCTTGTGGCTGAGAGAAAGCCCATTGTGCATAAAGCCCACACTTTCTTTGTCCCCTCCTCTGTTGTCGGCATCCAGGTTGGCTCCAGGACGTAGGTATTGTCAATAGCTGAAGTCAGTCACGTTCATTGCCGGAGAATAAAGCAAAACCAGAGTAGGAATGCGGACTCGAGATCACAAGGGCTTTTGAGAGCTGGGTTAGCACAGACGTGCCCTCACAAAGAGCCACAGGGCTGGTGGTTTGCACAGGGGCTGTGGTCCAGTTTCCACATCAGTTCAGGTGCTGGGGAAAATGGGGAGTGGGAGACATCAGGCCAGTCAGCTGGGGCTCTGCGGGAGGAGCCGATTCCCTCACCCCCACTGTCCCACTCTCTCAGCTCACCCACTCCCTCACCCCACAGTCTCAGCTCACCCCACTGTCCCACTCTCTCAGCTCACCCACTCCCTCAC
>NC_022028.1:1829356-1847004 GCF_000317375.1 Microtus ochrogaster | reverse complement strand
CTCACCCCACTGTCCCACTCTCTCAGCTCACCCACTCCCTCACCCCACTCTCTCAGCTCACCCCACTGCCCCACACTCTCAGCTCACCCACCTGTATTAACTGTTTTTCTCTCCGGCTGTGACAAACAGCTTGGGAAGGAAGGTCTGTTAGAGTCCAGGTGTTGTTAGACTCCAGGTGTGTCCACTGTGGCAGGGACATAGTGACAGCATAGGGTGACAGCATGGGCCACATCCCCTCTGCTGTCAGCAAACAGAGATGAATGCCAGTGCCCAGCTCACTTTCTCCTTTTCACTCAGTGTGGGACCCTAGCCTGTGTCACCCACAGTCACCTGGACCTTCCCAACTCAAGTAGCCCAGTCCAGGAAATCCTCACGCAGACCCAGGTCTCCTAGTGACCGTCAGATGAGAGGGCCAGCAGTGTCCCTTCCCAGACGCCCACCCTTTCATTCTTGCCACGCCCAGACTAGACCTGCCTCCTCTTTCCCCTCCTAACCCACTCCCCCCCAGTTTCAGCTTCTCACATGGTCCTTCTCAGTTTTCACCTCTGCGTCCTCTCTCTGTTTCTTCTCCGCTGCCCATCTTTCTTCTCTCTCACTACTCGGTGACTCCTGTATGGTGGTACTTTACATTAAACCCCGGAGATGTAGACCTTTGAGCTCTACCTTGACACCGTCAGAGCCTAGATTTCTAGGCCCTTCACTCTGTAGAGTACATTAGAAGGGATATTTGTACATGGCTCATGGACAGCCCACTACAGGCCCTACCTG
Organism: Microtus ochrogaster; assembly: GCF_000317375.1. Taxonomy (NCBI): domain Eukaryota; kingdom Metazoa; phylum Chordata; class Mammalia; order Rodentia; family Cricetidae; genus Microtus; species Microtus ochrogaster. The sequence continues at coordinate 1,846,236 of NC_022028.1, read as the reverse complement.
GCCACTCTGGCTGAGGTTTCCTGCTGGGTCCGTCCATTCTTACCCTACTGTTTCCGGAGTCTATAGAATACAACACCCCTCCAGTTCCAACAGAGATCGCTGCCTCCACAAAGGACATGGGTCCTGGAGACAGGGAGGGCTAGTCCTCTGCTACACCAGTGTCCTGTGCACGCAGGAGGAGTCACTTGTCTTAGTCAGGAAAGTCCAGTCACACAACGCACAGGGACTTTCAAAACCTTCACTCTATTTACCAGTGTTGGGCCTGAAAGGAAAGACCCTGCCACCCTGTGTTTGTGAATTCTCATTCTGTCTGACGGTGGGAGCTGACAAACCTGGAGGTTCCAACATAACTCTGGAAACCTGTGAACCACAGAGAAGGCCGCAGCCCTGGGGGATTGAAAGGAGCCAGAGAATGAGCCAGAGCTGGGAGGGAGCACCGCTGAGAGAAACCGAAGTCACACCCTGCCCACGGGGCTGGAACTGCCAGTCCAGGGGACCAAGAACAGGAGCAGAGGTTCTGCTGGGTTTCAGATGTAAGCTGGGCGAGGGGCACTCTTTTGGGGACTTTGTGGTGGAACTTTCAAGTGACAGGACTTTGCAGGAGGCAGTGGGTCACTGGAGGTGGCCTTGAGGTTTTACCCCAAAACCTCATATAACTTCTACATCCAGATCCACAGGCAGCAGGAAGCTGGGATTGGCTTGAGTTTGAAATCCCTAAGCTCAGCCCCAGTGACACACTTCCTTCAACAAGGCCACACAAGGTTGTACCTCTTGGTCCCTTTCAAGTAGTGCCACTCACAAGAATTCAAATGCATGAGCCTGTGGGGCCCATTCTTATCCAAACTACCACCATAAGGGTTTCTCTCTCTCTCTCTCTCTCTCTCTCTCTCTCTCTCTCTCTCTCTCTCTCTCTCTCTCTCTCTCTCTGTGTCTGTGTGTGTGTGTGAAGGTCAGAGGCCAGTCTCAGAGGCTATGCCTGGGTGCTGTCCACCTCATGTTTTGAGACCAGGGCTGGCCAGCCAGTGAGCCTCTTCCACCATCATTCCCCTGCATCAGCACAGGGATTATACACATGTATCACCATGCAGTTTGTTTTTTTTCTTAACGTGGGTTCTGGGGATGATTCTCGAGTCATGACGATTGTGGCAAGCACTTTACCAACCCAATTATACTCTCAGGCCCCTGTGAGAGTTTATTATACAGACTTATGGAAATGGCCCAAATGGAGAGCCTGTTACAGTGAGATCGTGCAGCGCAGGATCAGGGACTCCCAAGCCCCGAGTAAACGGTCGTTTCTGGTGTTATCTGATTCTCTGCCAGTGCACTAGGGCTGTGCAATAAAAACATTACAAGTGTCACGGATGTGAGACACATACATAATTTGTATTTTATTTATTTTGTTTATTATGTTAGTGTGTGTGAACGGGGGGGGGGTGGTGAGTGAGCACACGCTGCACATGTTGAGGTCAGGGAACAGCGTACAGGAGTCAGCTCCCTCCTTCCCTGAGATCTGGAGACTGAACTCAGGACATCAGCCTTGGCAGCAAGTGCCTTTATCGGCCGAGTTGTCTGGGCAGTCCCGCATCCAGCTTTTCACATCCTCTAGCAGACTCATTTAAACAGTAACAAGCACACTAAGCCTAAATCTTACTAAATCCAGAGGATATGCCCCCAAATGTATCATATTAGCAGTTAATATAAATTTTTTAATGAGAGGCTTTTAGTTTTTAAAATCTCATCTTTGAAATAAATCCTCTGAGTTTGCGGTAACAGTTTCCACACCTCTTAGGCTCTTGACTTTTGAGCGGTCTGTGGGTGGCCATAGCCAGTAACTGCTGTATCGGACAATGCATCCCTAGGCTCTAGAAGGACTGTGGGTGTCTTGACAACAGGGGCCAAGTCTGCTTTTCATCCACCTCCCTTAGCACACAGCAGTTCAGTAGGGTTTGATGAATATTTATGAGGTGTTTTTGCATTAACTTAGGGTCACAACATGCCAGTCCCAGGGCAGAGGCTTTGCCTATAGTCCCCACTGTAACGTGAACTGCACCGCTTTATTCTGTGAGAGCCAAGATGGAATGGGGGAGCACGGGGGGGGGCTGCCCACCAAACGCACCAAGGCGCAGAGCCTGGGCTCTGTGCTGTTGCCCATCACTATTTGATCTCTGTGTAAGTTGCTTTTTATCGTGACTGTGACCAGCATCGATGACAAAATGCAACTAAAGGAAAGGGGTTCATTTGGCTCATAGTTTAAGGGGTACAGGCTGCCGTGGAGGGAAGGTGTTATGACGGGAGGTGAGGAGGCTGGCACCTGGCATTGGTTGTCAGGAAGCAGAGAGGCAAGTGCTGGCACCCACCCCATCCCCTCATCTGTTTCAGGATGGGCTTCTGTCTTCAGCTAAACCCCCTGGAAACGCCTTCATGGGTGCACCCAGTATTAAAAGTCCAGTTAGCCTGACAATTAACAATCAGCATCACAGTCTCCCTTCAAATGGATCGCGTCTTAAACTAGAGGCCGCTGGCCTTACCTACAGACAAGATGGGGTAACATCTCAGAACTCTGTGTGTGGCTGTAAAATGGGTTTGTGTTTGAGTTCTGAAGAAGGCAGATGGGTGTTGGATCCCTTGGAGCACAAGTTATAAGTGGCTGCGAGCCAGCTAATGTGGGTACCGGTAGCCACACCCAGGCCTCTGGAAAACCCTCAGGGTGTTCAACCCTGAGCCACCTCGGTCTCCCATTATCTTTTTGAGATAGTGTCTGTCTTTGAAGAGGAGCTCGACTCTTCAGTTCGACTGCCTGGCCGCTAGCTCTGAGGCCCTTCTAGCTCCACCTTTCATTGCCTGTGTCGGGGGAGGGGCGCTTATAATGTTCATTGCTGTGCCTAGCTTTTTTTTTAAAAAATATTTATTTATTTATTATGTATACAATGTTCTGTCTGCCTGTGTGCCTGCAGTCCAGAGAAGGGCACCAGACCTCATTACAGATGGTTGTGAGCCACCATGTGGTTGCTGGGAATTGAACTCAGGACCTTTGGAACAGTAGGCAATGCTCTTAACCACTGAGCCATCTCTCCAGCCCTGTGCCCGGCTTTTATGTGGATGCAGGGGATCCAAACTTGGGTCTCCAGATTCTTTCAGTGAGCACTTCTATCCCCCAAGCCATCTCCCCAGCCTATAATTTGCTTCAAAATTCTGGTTCATTGCCTTGATGGGAGTCAGTGTGTGCTAATCCATCCCAGATTCACTCATTGCCTTGATGGGAGTCAGTGTGTGCTAATCCATCCCAGATTCACTCATTGCCTTGATGGGAGTCAGTGTGTGCTAATCCATCCCAGATTCACTCATTGCCTTGATGGGAGTCAGTGTGTGCTGATCCACTCGGGGCTTGCTGTCCTCCCCATGCTATGCACTGGCCCTTTAGATACTGAAGAACCAACTGAAATCCCCAGAGTGATTGATGGGTCTGAAAACAAGGTGTCATCGAGCCATAGGTCTGAGTAAAGTATGTTCTGTCTGGTACGTGGTTGTTCCCAGAAAGAAAAACTGATCCCACACCCTCGTGCTTAACGGAGGCGAGTGTCTGTAACGGTGCACTCTGATTAGCTCTGAAGTCTAATCAATGCCCGTGTGCCGCATCTGGGAAACAAATGTATTAACCAAAGGGGAGTCTGGACACCAGCTAGAGAAAAGGAACCCCCAAGGAGTAGCAATTTGTTAGTGTTTTTCCAAAGGAGACTGTCTGCCTGACAGGAGCATCCGCTTAGCCTGACAGGTGGGCCCAGGAGGACAGGAAGTGCAGGGCAGTTGTAGCTCACCGACAGGAACCATTAAGATCACCCTGCAAGGCTCTGGCACCCAGACAAGTCAGGCTGTGTGTGAGAACACCGCCTTTCCTGAGCACTGACCTCCAGTCGGCGGATGCGAGGCTCCGAGTTTCTTACAAGCTCGAGTACTCTCTGAACTGATAAATTTTCTGGCTAGTTCATCTGCTGATTAAGAACTTGTTTAGTTAAGGCTGGTCTCTCATCTGCAGGAAACTGACTCAACAGAACTGCCTCTGTCAAGGAGAAGAGCCTGGCATTGCTGCCTCCTTCCACCCTACTGCTCCTCTCCTCCTTCCTTCCCCTTTTATTTTTTCTTTCTTCTATTTTCTACTCCTCCATTAACCTTCAAACACACACACACAAACATGTACACACGCACACACATGCGTGCACACACATGCAGTGCATCACACACAGGCAAACACAGATGCACATGTATGTGCAGTCATGCACATACACGCACACACTCACACACATGTATGTGCAGGCATGCACACACATGTACACGCACACACTCACACATGTATGTCCAGGCATGCACACACATGTACACGTACACACAAACATACATGTGCATTCATACATGCACAGTCTCTTGTAGGGACCATGGCCTGTCTCCTTCCCCCCGCCTCCCTCCTTCCTTCTCTTCTATATTCCCCCTGTTCCTCCTCCACCCCCAACAGAATCTAATGAATCCATGAATCCCGTGCTGGATGTAGCTGAGGATGGCCCCCACCTCCCAAGTGCTGGGATTGCATGAGTATGCTTCCACACCTAGCTTGTGCAGACCTGGGGATTGTAGCCAGGACTTCCTGCATGCCAGGCAAATGCTCTAAGAACTGAGCCACACCCCCAGGTTCTTGACTTAGCTTTCTGTCTACACTAGTGGATTCTGTAACTACTTGGTGGTTGAGTTTGTTCTGTCGCTGGGCAGCAGATATTGGATAAGCTACTTTAAGCTCTCAATGACTCATTTGTAAAACAAGGACAATAGCACTGGTCCCATAGGCTGCTGTCTGAATTGAAAAGTGTGTGCCTAGGGCTACTAAGTGTGTCTTTCTTGTTAGCTAAACAACCCAGGCTTAGTGTCCATCCTTGGCCAGGGATGTGCTGGGGCTGGTGTGGATGTAGAGAGGCGCAGGTCTGGCCAAGGAGAGGGAGGCTGAGACACTGGTAGGCCATCTCACGGCACGCCCAACCAAGTGTTGGCTTGTATCTAGGCCTAGTGTCATTCAGGGACATGCACCTGCCAGAAGAGGGCATTAGATCCACTGGCACTGGAGGTGCCGTGAGTCCTGGGTCCTGAATGAAGGTCCTCTGCAGCAGCAAGTGCTCTTAACTACAGAGCTGTCTCTCCAGCCCCTGATGGAATGTCTTTTAGTAAGTCCACAATGCTGCACCTTGTCACCGCAAGCAACTTTAGGATGTCCTTGTTAAAGTTTCATACCTCTTATTTATTAGACACCTGTCTCCCCACCCAGGCCTACCCTGGCAACCCCTGACTTTTTCAGCCTCTGTGGACTTGATGCTCTGGGTGATACTTTACATAATTGGAAACACATGCTACATCATCTTTTTGTATCTGATATCTCACGTTGGGTGAAGTTTTTAAGGTACATCCATCTTGTGCCATGTTGCAGGATATTTGACCACACTGTGAACCCCAAGATTGTCTTGTTTACTGAAGGAAACTGCTTCTAATTGTAGTGTGGTTCAGTCCTAGTATACTCCTTTAATTCAAGTGCTTCCTGCCTATTGTAAACACGATAGAATAAATACAACATTCCATAGGGAAAGTGGTAGAGTAAGCAACCAGCCGACTGGAAGTAACCATAGAGAGTGAGGGGAAGTCAGGAGGTTGGAGAGAGAGGCACACAGGAAGTAGAAGGGAGGGAGATCTGGCTGGAGGAATTTTTGTTTGAGAAGGAGTAGGAAAAGCTCTCTTTCTGGGGAATGGCAGAGGAGGAAAGTCAGCTGGCTGCTTTCTCTGCTTCTCTGAACTAGCAGCCTTTCATCCTAGCATCTGGTTCCTGAGTCTGTATTGGTAAAATAGATTGAGAGAGACTTGATCACAAAATTTAGCTTGGAATTTGTGTGAGAAACACTTTACTGATTGCACCATTGCCCCAGCTCTACCACCTTCGTTATTTGATCCGTGTGTGTGTGTATTGAAGTAGTATTGGAGTTTATTGAGAGAAGTAGCATATATTTAAGCACAGGCATCAAAGGAGAGAGAGAGACGCTCAGAAAGACTAGTACACTCAGTGCACAGGGAAGCAGCCTCCTGAGACTCACACTTGTGTGTCTTAACAATAGCCACAAGTATGCTTTTGGTGGCTTCTGTAGTAGCATCATTGAAAGTTGCTAGGGAGCTTTCCCCAAACCTAGGATGGTTTCTGAGGAGCACTGTGTGAGAGTCAGGCTCATAGATCATAGACCACAGGGTTGAGGGAACCCTTTGGAAGACCCACCATGTGTTGGCTGTAAACAACTTTTACATTCTTGTGAGAAGCTTGGAAATTGCATGTTTGTGCTGAGGAGGGAGGAAGATCACTCTTGAAGGGGATGAACTCTAAGGTCCTAACCTGATCTATACCAATCAGCGTTTCTCCTGGAAAGATCTCTATAAAAATAAGTACTGGCCGGGCAGTGGCAGCTCACGCCTTTAATCCCAGCACTCGAGAGGTAGAGGCAGACAGATCTCTGTGAATACAAGGGCAGCCTGGTCTATATTGACAGATTAAGGTGCCACCCTTCCCGTGTCCCCACAAGCTCCCCTGACTTTGTATCCTGCCTCCCCAGGAATTTAAAGCCTTGGCCTGTCTATGCTAAGGGGCAGGGTCTATGCCAAGGGGCAGGGTTCAGAAGGTCCAGCTTGGAGGTTGGAGGATGATTATTTGGTGGGGACCAACAAAAATCCAGAGATATTTCTGGGTGACCCCCAAAGAAGATGGCATTGGTCATAGGAGGTGGGGTGAGATGTAACCTCGTGCTGCCACAGGTAACAGCTGGAGGAGGGCTTAAAGACTTTTGCTCAGGTCCAGCTGGCAGTCTTGACTTCCGAGCTGGAGGGTGGCTCGGTAGGTAAAAGTGCTTGATGCCTAAGCCTGAGGATTCAGGTTTGATCCTTAGAGCCCTTGTGAAGAGCCACGGTAGAATCCACCTATAATCCCAGAACTCCTGTGGACAGATAAGAGGCAGAGACAGAACTGGCTAGAAGCTCATGGTTCAGTCAAAAGTACAGAGACAAGGAGACTCCACCTCTAGCGAAGTGACTCCTCAAAGTTGTCATCTGACTTTCACGTGTATACTGTCTCCATCTCGCTCACGAAATAATAAATAAGTAGATAGACGCCTCTCCTCTATTCTTGGCCAGTGTCCTTCCTGCTGCCACCCCTACCTCTTGCCAAACAAGCAGCCTGCCTGCTCCCCCCATGTTTCCATCGATGGTGACTTATTCAGCTTTGCATTTGACTCAGCAATGATATATACCCTGCTACACTCTTGTTTGAGAGGAACACAGAACAATTTTGAAGTCTAAGTGTGCACCAGTAAATTTGAAATATAAGTACATGCCAATAATTTTGAAGTCTAAGTGTGCCCAGACATAAGTGTGCCCAATGCCTGGGAACCACACTTCAAGATTGGTTTACTGTGAAATTCCACGGAGGTCCTGTATTTTATCTAGCAAGCCCCATTATCTGAGTGTGACCTGGAGTCACACAGAGGGAAGAGCTGCTGTGCTACACAGGTGTGTTAGTTTCTTCATGTTGCTATGACAAAATACCCGACAATAGCAACCAAGACGAGAAGGAAAGGCGTAGGAACTGGAGAGATGGTGCCGTAAGCATGAAGACCAAGTTTGCGTTACAGCACTCGTGTAAAAGCCTGGTGCGGGAGTTCTCACAGGTGTCTAGAGAGCTGGCCTCTCTCCCTTTCTCTCCCCTCTGTGTATGTGTTGTGGAATATTAACTTAAGAAATGGTACATTTGTTTATGCGGTGGAGCATTTTTTAATGATGCAAAGATGTGTTGCATTCTTTTATGTTGCATTTGTTTAACTCTGTGGAGCTGTGTTACTTTGCCTGTCTAAAACACCTGACTGGTCTAACAAAGAGCTGAATGGCCAATAGTGAGGCTGGAGAGAGATAGGCAGGGCTGGCAGCAGAGAAAATAAATACAAAGGGGAAAAGTGGAAGGGAGGAGTGAGAAAAGGAGAATGTCAGGGGCCAGCCACTCAGCCACACATGGGATAAGAAGGAGGGAAAAGATATACAGAAAGAGAGAAAGGTAAAAGCCCAGAGGCAAAATATAGAAGAAGAGAAATGGGATAATTTAAGAAAAGTTGGCTAGAAACAAGTTAAGCTAAAGCCAGGCATTCATAAGTAATAATAAGTCTCTGTGTGAATATTTGAAGCTGGGCAGAAGGCTCCCAAAAGAAAAAAGAGTAAAAGGAAAAACAAAAACAAAATATAACAACAGAAAAACCCAACTGTGTGTGTGTGTGTGTGTGTGTGTGTGTGTGTGTGTGTGTGTGAGAGAGAGAGAGAGAGAGAGAGAGAGAGAGAGAGAGAGAGGAACCCTGGAGCTCATTGGCCAGCCAGTCTAGTCTAATTGTTGAGTCACTAATTCAGTGAGAGGCCCTGAGTTGGAGGGCAGTCCAAAAAAGACTCCTAACATCAACCTCTGACCTTCACAGGCACAGGCACAGGCACAGGCACAGGCACACGCACACGCACACACACACAAGTGTACACACACGTAATGCTCACAAAATAATGAGTATATATACTACACACACCACACAAAACATTAATAAGACAGGGAGAAGAGGTTTATTCTGGCTCACAGTTTGAGGTTACAGTCTATCACGGCAGGGAAGGCATGAGGGAGGGAGCTGGAGGTGGCTGGCCACACTGCATCCAGTCAGGAGGCAGAGGAAGATGAAGGCTGTTCTCAGCTGGAGGCGGCTGGCCACACTGTATCCAGTCGGGAAGCAGAGGAAGATGAAGGCTGTTGCTCAGCTCACCTTCACCTTTTCCTTCAGGTCACGACCCCAACCCAAGAGACTGTGCCACCAGTATTTAGGGTGGTTGCTTCTCAACAGATAAAGCTTTCTGAACATGCTCTCACTTCTCTGCAGACAGCCCCAGAGGTGTATCATTATGGTAACTCTTAATCCACTTGCACTAACAAGGAGGGCTAAACCTCACACCAGATTCCAGAGCTGCTCACTCCCACAGGTGCCAGTGTGGTGGCCCTGCCAGTCCACTGTCAGCGGGGTTTGGTAAGACCTATGGTACAAGGTCCTAGGCTTAGCTCAACCACACCAAAGCCCAGGCAGGTGGAGACATTAGTAACCATACAACCATGCTGTTGGACTTTTGAAATTCTCTACATTATCCTGGCCTCTGATTTGGCCCTTCCAGAATGCATCTCTTTTCTTTCCCTCAAAAGAGTATTTGAACTTGTTTATGTCTGGATTTCCTAAAAATCCCAGCCAACTTTCCACCAAGTTCACACTCAGTGCCTTATGTGTAATCTCTGAATGTGTGTGCCACACGATCGTGTGTTGGGGCAGAAGTCGGACTCTGGGCCCTCTGGCTTCTGGCGCTTCATAAGTGGTTTTGTGGTTGGGAATGATTTAGACCAGGATCCAAGTTCTAGGAGGAACCCAAAACAACTCACAACAGGTCACGTTTTCTTTGGTTACCATTTCTGCAATTTCACTCTTCAGAGCTCCTGGGTGCCATCTGCTCAGAGGGTTTATTTACATCTAATTGGTCATTCAGCCTAGAAAACTCATTGATTATTAATATTTCAGCTAATGTCCATATAGTGTCTGCTTCAGGAGCTATTTCGAGGGCCAGGAACCCGTCTGTTCCAGCAGCGTTTGTTAAGTTTGGTTACAATCTAGGACTGGTGTCAGTTGCTCTGGAGCAAGCTAAGTTGTAGAAGATACGATGTCTGAAGCCAAAGAACTCATTGTGTGGCCAGGAGATGTTTGAACAAGGTAACAAATGCCATCTAAAAGTGGACTGCATGCATTTTTCTGTTATAATTAGTAGTCTGGATGTGTGGATGCTGGCTTAGCCTTCCTAGAGTGTTCTTAACGTTATGCCTGAACTTGATCCCCCAAACCTCATGTAAAGGTGAAAGGAGAGAACCAGCCCCACATATTGCCATCTCATACTCCTCCTCCTGTATCATGTACACAGGGTAATATACATAATATATTATATATTATACATACATACATACATACATACATACATGCATATATACATACATATATGGAACAGACTCTCATTAAACTCTGAACCATCAGGCATCTTGATTTTCATCCTTTCAGGCTCTTGAACCACGAACAATGCATTTTTAGTATTTAGAAGTCACCTATTCTAAGGTGTTTTGTTAGATCAGTCCCCAGAACCAAAGCAGTGTGTATGGTGGGTTCCCATAGAGGAGAAAAGGACTCAACTTGTTACTGGTAGGCATGTCTTTTTGGAAACTGTAGCTTGCCTTGTGTGTGAAGAGTGTGTTCCAAAAAGACAAATGGCTGAGATTGCCTTCAAATGCATCATACCGCTGCATCAGCTTACTTGGTTCTCCTGAATTTCTCATGCACACTTGTGGGAAGGGCTGTTTGAGCCCCACTGGAACTTCTGCCTGTCTGTCTGCCTTTATCATCTCTCTCTCTCCCTCTCCCCCTAAATCTAAATCTAACTCATCTGTCTATTTTATCATCTATCTATCTATCTATCTATCTATCTATCTATCTATCTATCTATCTATCATCTATCTATCTATCATCTATCTATCTATCTCTATCATCTATCTGTTTATCTGCCTGTCTATCTATCATCTGTCTGTCTATCAACTATCTATCAACTGTATCTATCTATCTATCTATCTATCTATCTATCTATCTATCTATCTATCTATCTCTATCTATCATCTATCTGTTTATCTGCCTGTCTATCTATCATCTGTCTGTCTATCAACTATCTATCAACTGTATCTACCTATCTATCTATCTATCTATCTATCTATCTATCTATCTATCTATCTATCTATCTATCTATCTATCTATCATCAATCTATCTGTTGTAGGAATTGACCCCAGGCCTTCATGCATTCTAGACAAATGCTTTACCTTTCAGCCTCAGTCCCTCTTTCTCATTTGTAAGCGGACGCCAAGGCCATGGTCACTTTGTTCTTTGTGCCCACATGCTGATAGTCACCTGCCTTCCTAGGTGTACTTTTTCTTTTTGATCAGTAATTGTGATAGCTGTCCACACTCAGCCAGCCCCTGAGAACTGGTACCCTTAGGCTCCCCACCTCAAGTCTACTCTTGGCTACCATCTTGATCTGAACTTGCTGTTGAACTTGGCTGAGTTATTCCCACTCATCTAGAACTTGGAATAAGAACGCTTGTTTGTGGGAGTTTGTAATTGGCCCTCATAAACTCATAGTGAGTGGCACAATTAGGAGGTGTGGCTTTGTTGGAGGAAGTATGTCACTGTGGGGGCAGGTTTGAGATTTCCTATGCTAAAGACGGCCCAGTGTTTGAGACCTTTTCCTGTTGCCTTCTGATCAAGATGTAACCAGCAGTATATCTGCCTCTGTGACACCACGCTTTCTACTGTGTTGATAATGGACTGAACCTCTGAACAGGAAGCTACCACCTCAATTAAATGTTTTCTTTGTAAGAGTTGCTGTGGTCATGGGGCTTCTTCGCAGCAATAGAAACCCTAACTAAGACACTGTTCTTTATTTTCTAGGCACAAGGTAGTCACTGAAAGCCTTAGTTGGAATCCAAGTGGAAAGTGTCACTTGACTTGATATATATATATACAGATGATGGCCTTAGACTGTGTGTGTGTGTGTGTGTGTGTGTGTGTGTACGCACCCATGCGTACGTGTGCATATGTGTATGCATGCCCTTGTTCTGTAACTGGGGACCTGAACTCAAGGTCTCTCTACCCACTCCCACCACTATTTCTTGAGACAACAGTCTCTCGTGGGCCTTCCTGATTTCACTGAGGTCTAGAGCTGAGCAGAACCGGGGTCTGTGTCTCCACCTCACCAGCACTGAGGTGGTAAGCACATACCACACACCCATCGTTTTAATGTGAATTCTAGGATCGAATCTGGGTCCTCAAGCTTGTATGGCATGAGCAAGCACCCTACCCACCAAGCCATCTCCCCAGCCTACCTTTGAACCTATGATCATTTTGTCTCGGCTTCCCAAGTGCTGGGCTTACAGATCTCAGCCATCATGCCCAGCAAGACTTCCTTTTTAAAACAAAACGAAGACAGAACCTTGTGTGTGTGGCTTGTTAGGCAGGAAGCACCGTTAACACCTGGTTACCTTGTAAGCTTTTTTCCCTCTCTCTTGGCTTCTTGTTAAGCATTTCCCCAAGCTTGCTGAGCTCGCTCGCGAACATCCCTTCAGGACTTTTATGGACTTCAGCTTTCTATTCTTAGCGCACGCTTGTATTTTCTGAGTTCCCATGTCAAACCCCGCGCTACCTTGTTATGGATTCTGCCTCTCTGCTCTGAGACGGATGAAGTAATTGTGAGTTATAATGTTGACAACAGCTAACACTGTACACTGATTTACAAATTTCCAAGTTCCTCACCTGCATTTTTGGGTTTTATCTCTGTGACAATTCTGGGATGCTGCTTAGGTCCAGTTCTCTTTTGTCACAAGGAGTCCACCAAGGGCCCAACTGGTCCCCAGAGGTGCCAAGGTGACTGGAAATTTTCCACTGTTTTATTTCTTACATAGTAAAACTGCTTTTTTTGGGGGGGGGAGGAAATGGCACATGGTCATTTAAGGAACTTTGGGTATAAATGCAGATACAGGAAAGAGTTGGGGAGACACTGGAGAGATGGCACTGGCTGCTCTTGCAGAAGACCTGGGTTTGGATTCCAGCACTGACATGGCAACTCACAACTGTCTGTAACTCCAGTTCTGGGGTGGGGGCATCTGACTCCCTCTTCTGGCCTCCATGGGCATGACACAAACACAGCACACAGACACACATGCAAACAAAAACACCCATAAACATAAACAAAATAAAATTAAGGATTAAAAAAGAATTAAGAAGGAAACATTTAGGGCAGGGGAGTAACGAGAACAAAGCAAAATAGTACATGTAGACAAAGATGTTGTAATAAAATCTGACTTTTATGTTAATCTAAAAATAATTAAAAATTAAAAAAGAATCAAATATATGTGTCTTCTCATTTCACTGTTCAGTAACTACAGCTACGAGCATGTGCTAGAATGCTCTCCCAGGCATAGTACTGTAAATGTATGATAATTACTTAGAAACTGCGTCTTCATGTCTGCCCTGAGTTCTCTCTTTATTTTCGTATTTATTTGTGCATGTGTGTTTGTGTGTGCGTGCCACAGCACACAGAAGTGGGGTCAGAACAGCTTGTGGCAGCCAGTTCTCTCCTGCAGGTGTTCAAGCTTGGTGGCTTTTACCCCCTGAGCCACCCACTGTCCCTGCTTTTTTCAAAGCAAGCTTGTACTGGCAGTGTTTGCTCACACCATTCTTCCACCGTCATGCAGGGCCTAATGATGGGGACACACTCTGAGGTATGTATTATTCTGTGAGTTTGCCTCTGCAGGAACATCATAGTGTGCTTCTATAGACCGAGATGGCTATAACATCCCTAGGCCATGCCATATATTAACCACAAAATATTGGCTTTTATTATAAGATTTCCAAGAATAGATAAATTACTTTGATCATGTCGACCTGCCCACATCACTCTCTCTCATCCCCTTTCCTCTTCTTCTGGTGTTCTTCCTCTTTCCAATCTTCTTCCTTATCCTGTCTTTCTCTGCTTTCTCTTCCTCTGTCTCCTTTCCCTCATCTCCCCCCACCCCTTTGGTGGTGCTGCGGATTAAACCCAGGGCCTCATGCAGGCTGGGCTGGCATTCTGCCACTGAGCTACATCCCCAGTCTTCCAGTCTTTACTTTTTAGGACTAGATCCCACACACGAGAGAGAAGACAGGATGTACCTGTGTCCTGAGCCTGGCTTATTTCCCTTAACGTGCTGAGCTGCAGTTCTATCCATTTTCTTGCAGTTAGTATTTATCATTTTGTTCTTCTTTATGATTAAAATTAAACCCCTCTGTTTATACCCGCCACATATTCATTCATCCACGGATGGGCCCTAGTCTGATCCTGAGCTGTTGCGATTGGTGAAGACCCGTGTGTGCAGATGCTGACCCCTAAGGTCATTCTCAGGGGTGATCATCCCATCCTCACACAGGCTTGGTGAGCACTTCACCCTCTGAGCCATCTCTGCCCTTCATTCTCAAACCCACTGTCTAGGGTTTCTGCTGCTGAAAGAAACCATGCCTGAAGCAACTCTTCTAAAGGAAAGCATTTAACTGGGTCTGGATTACAGTTCAAAAGTTTAGTCCAGTATCATCACGGCGAGACACGGCAGTGTGCAGGCAGACATGGTGCTGAGGAAGTAGCTCAGAGTCCTATATCTTGCAGGCAGCAGGAAATGGTTTAGGAGTAGCTTGAGCATAGGAGACCTCAAAGCCCTTCCCCACAGTGACACACCTCTTCCAACAAAGGTCACATCCACCCCAACAAGGCCACACCTCCGAATAGTGCCACTCCCTTTGGGGGCCATTTTCTTTCAAACCACCACAGTCACTGAGCTGTCTCTGACCTCCGTCCTCACTTTACCTGGTGAGCCATCTCTGCACCCCTGAACATTTCTGATTGTCCGTGTGACAAAGTTCCCCACTACTGCTCAACGGTGTTCCTTCCTGTGGATTTGCTTTTGTGCTCTTTGTCCCTGAGTCTAGAAATTTTCAGTTCTGATTGACTTTCAAGCTCATATAGAGTTAGATGTTTCCTAATTTGGGGTGCTCCTCCATGCATCCATCCTGCTCTCTCTCACTATGAAAACCACCTCAGAAGGCATTTCAGCCCCCTCCTATTTCAGGAGAACAATTAGTTCAATCAATTTAAATTGAGTTTAAGTGGCTTATCTTTTGTGTCTCCACAGTAGCCCTTCTGGGACTGAGAGGCTGGCACACCACAGGAAGAGATGCACACGTGGTTACATCTGTAACGTGGTTACAGGATGCTCGGTGATACCCTTTGGATGAATACATTCCTGTGAATCCCAGGAGTAAATAGGATTAGGATGAAGGTAGAGGCAGGAAGCTCTGGTGAGATAGATTTCAAATCAATATGATCTTTCTAATAGTCTTAGTCACTTCAAGGTAGGAGGAGCTACCGTTAGCCATAGTGAGTTCCCAGACACGGGGATATCCCATACTTAAAGAATTTTAGCCTCATCCTGGGAATGAAAAGGGATTAGTTAACATTCTGGGGTCTTCTTTTCTAGAAGTGGGCTTGAATCCTAATGTTTCCAAGGTTTCCTCTGGGTATCTTGCTCTAGGTTGAGTGTGGCAAGTGTACATCATCCCAAGTGTTACCTACTATGTATGGGGGCTCGCTCAAGGCTGATTGACTCATGGACTAGTGTTATTCTTGGGTTCATCAGAGATCCATATTGTGACAGTGTTAGAACCTCTTTCTTGCGTGCTGAAGTAAAGGTGGCCATTGTCATTCCCATGTTTGTCTCAGAAAATCTGCCCAACAGTGGCCTCCTGAACCTGACTACCCATCCTACCTTCCTTCTTCCCCACCTGGAAATTTGGATCTGATTTGTATCCCCACCCCTTTGATCTGATGACTCGAAATTAGTGTAGCATCCTGAGATCCTGACTGCCTTCTACTTCCCGGGACCCATTCAGGAGGCAGCTTGCCCAAGAGTAGAAGTAGTTGTGCTTGACTTTTTAAAAAGCCTTTATTCATATGTAATTAATACACCATAGAATTCAACTTGCAAACATACAGTTTGATGCTTTAAAAATGTATTATCTGGTTTGGAGAGATGGTTCGTAAGAGTACTGGCTGCTCTTCCAGAGGACCTGAGTTCAGTTACTAGCACCAACCACATCGGGCAGCTCACAACTGTTAACTACAGCTCTACAGGCTACACTGTCCTCTGGGAAACAAACACACAAGTGTCATACATTCACACACTCACATACAATGATGGTCAAGCGGATCTTAGGACATGGCTCATTCTGCCTTTTCATAGTCTCTCTCCTCTCTCTTTCTCCCATTGATCTCCAGCAACCTCAATCATCCAGTTCCTGTCTGGAGAGGCTTGTCACTTTAGGGATGTCATATAACAAGGGACATGGAATCCGTAAGTCAGAGGCTGGGGATGAAATGGAAGAATGGAGTCGAGGGACTCAAAGTTAACAACCAACAACATAAGCCAGGAGTCCCCAACTGGAGCAGCCCCTGAGAACCTCACTACGTGGACCCCAGCATTCATGAACTGGCAGGCATGTACCAGAAATGGTTGGAACTCCCGGGGTCAGGGTTATCCTGGCTTTAATGTTCACTGTCCTTTTAACTGTCCCCACTACACCCATCTTTGTCAAAACACCAATATTTATTGAGCGCTTGCTGTGTACAGGTGCAGTCTGAGCACTTGCTGTGTACTATAGATGGAGACTGCACCTTCATTTCTCAGCCGGTCAGACCAGAATAATCACACAGAAACTGTATTACTTGCAACACAGCATAGCCAATAGCTTAGGCATATTCCTACCTAGTTCTTATAACTTAAATTAGCCAATTTCTATTAATCTGTGTATCACCATGAGGCTGTGGCTTTCTGGTAAGTTTCTGGCATCTTTCTTCTTTGGCAGCTACATGGCATCTCCCAGACTCCACTTTCTTTTCTCCTCTGTCTCTGTTTGGAATTCCCACCTTGCTCTATTCTGCCCTGCCACAGGCCCAAACAGCTTCTCTATTAACCAAAGTTAATACAACCTATTCCAGCACACAGAGGGGAATCCCACATCAGTGTACCAGGTGCTGTTTGAGTACTTGCTGTGTAGCAGGTGCAGTCCTTTTTTTTTAATTTATTTATTCATTAAGGATTTCTGCCTCCTCCCCGCCACCGCCTCCCATTTCCCTCCCA
>NC_022028.1:1827985-1828748 GCF_000317375.1 Microtus ochrogaster | reverse complement strand
CTTGCATGTGGAGGCCAGAGAACAGCCTTGGGTGTTGTTCTGCAGGTGTGGTCTCCTCCACCTCCTCCAGACATTGTTTTGCCAGTTTGGCCCTCACTAAGTAGGCCAAGCTGATTGGCCAATGAGCCCTACGGGTCTATCTGTCTCCATTTCCCAAGCATTGGGATTACAAGCACAAGCCACCATGCCTGCTTTATACACAGCTTCTGCGACCACAGCCAGTTTGTGCCACTTTCTCAGACAGGTCACCCCTACTTAAGGATGATCAGACAGAATCACTGGGAGCTTAGTGAATTTGCTCAAGGAATCACATGGTGAGGGCTTACACACAGGCATGTGAACTCAGGAGGCCTGATGCTGAAGCTCAGTGCTGTCCAGAGATGTCTGCACTTTCTACACATGTTTGTGAGTATATTTCTGAGAAAGTGGGGATGTTAATAATGGAGATGCGGATGCTGGGGTTGGAGGTGCAGGGGATGCAGATGTTGTGAATGGAGGTGCAGGGGATGTACTTGTGTTTGGAGGTGCAGGGGATGCAGCTGCTGGGGATGGATGTTCAGGGGATGCAGATGCAGGGGTTGGAGGTACAGGGGATGTAGACACTGGGGATGGAGGTGCAGAGGATGGAGGTACAGGGGATGCAGATGCTGGGATTAGAGGTGCAGGGGATGTACTTGTTGTGTTTGGAGGTGCAGGGGATGCAGATGTTGGGATTGGAGGTGCATGGAATGGAGGTGCAAGGGATGGAGGTGCAGGGGATGCA
>NC_022028.1:1824882-1827551 GCF_000317375.1 Microtus ochrogaster | reverse complement strand
CAGGGAATGCAGATGCTGGGGATGGAGGTACAGGGGATGCAGATGAAGATGTGGAGCAGTGCTGCTCCATCCCATTCTCTCAGTCTGTACATGTGTACAGTGAGATGGTCCAGTCTCTAGGTTCCTGTGGCCTAAGGCTTCGCAAAGTATTTTCTTTTTTCTGGAAGGCAGGATAGATATGGCTGAAGTTTACTAACAGTCAAACATCTTCTGGTCCTTAGCACTTAGCTCGCCAGAGTCCTCCCAGACATGGTGACAAACAGCATCCAACAAGAGACCAGAGACATCTCAAATGATGCTGACAGGAGTGAGAGAGGATTTCCCGTGGGAGGGGAACGGCATGATGGAGTTGGAAACACTCCATATCCATCACAATTCTTTGTCCTTGGGGGAGACAGGGAGCACGGGTACCAGTTCAGTACAGTCTCAGCAATAGTGTTGCTTTCTGCTGCTTTAATGGGAGGATCCTACTGGAGTGCACTGCCCTGTGGTTGGGTCCTGCCATCCTCAGAGCAGTGACAGAGCGGTGGCTCTCAGACGGGGAGGGAAGAGCCCAGCCCAGTGATCTGACCATGTGGTCTCAGCCTTGGAGAAGCCCAGATTTCCAATGTGTGTGTGTGTGTGTGTGTGTGTGTGTGTGTGTGTGTGAGTGTGTTGGGGGAAGGAATCACAAAAGTCCAGACTCTCAGGAACATGCTGCTAATAAGCAGGTAACTGGCTTTCATCTGTATCACATGCTCCATAGCCTTTGGAGCCTCAGTTTCTCTTCTGTGAAATGGGTAGAACTTAGTGCTCCCGAGAGGGCTATGTGAATGAGCCTATCTATATACAGTGACTGCTTCATGTTAAGGGTGTGGAGATGGCAGCTCTCTGATGCTCCCTTGCAGGCTGGAAGCTTCCCAGGAGCAACATAATTTCTGTTCCTTTCCCTCCTTGCTCTTTGCTTCCCCTTCGTCTTCCTCTCCCTCCTTCCCCTCCTTTCCCATACTTTCCCACCTGTTCTTTTCCTCTTCTCTCCTTTCTCCTATTTCCTGTTCCCTTTGTTCTTCTTCCTCTTCCTTCCCCCTTCTTTCTTTTTGTAATTCAATGAATGAGTTTCTTCAGGGTCACTTACTAGACCATGGAGGCAGGCTATCCACAGGGACACAGCACTGGGGCACAGGTACCTTCTTAGTGGTTACACCATTGAAGGAAAGTCTCTTCCTTCCCCAGCAAATATTAATAGCCAGTCGCTCCCCAGGGAGGGAGCCTCACGAGCTAGTGACCATGAATTGCCTAGAAAGCCTCAGCGATGAGTGGGGTCTCCTAAGCCCCTTCGAAAGGGCAGGGTTTCAATTATCCAGGGTCACATTATGTATTCAGTGCCTACAGTGAGTATCCACAATGATACTTCAATACATATTAAATCCATGTAGAGTGGGTGAGGCTCTGTGCTGGCTAGTTTTATGTCAACTCGACACAAGCTAGAGTCATTTTGGAAGAGAGAACCTCAGTTGGGAAAATTCCCCACCAGATTGGCCTATGGGCAAGCCTGTGGTGCATTTTCCTGGTTGATGACTGATGTGGGAGGGCCCAGCTCACTGGGGGTGGTGCTATCTCTGGGCTGGTGGTCCTAGGTGTATATGAAGCGGGCTGAGCAAGACATAAGGAACAAACCATTAAGCAAGGGCCACCGAGGCAATGTAGCAGGAGAAGCTGGGGGTGCATAAGACTGGACACACACCCACATCAAGTCCCATCATGCCCTGCTCGTGGCCAAATCACTCCCAGTCCTGATTAGATACCTATGTGAGTAACTGTCCAGCTGCTGAGAACACAAGGCAACTAGCACCTGAAGAAGTTTGCCAGCATCTGGTGGGGACCAGCAATGGAGAGACCTCACAACCTTGGGGCATCCTGGGGGGCGGGGCCATCCTGGGGCGGGGACCAACAAAGGAGAGAAACCTCACAACCTTGGGCCAGTCTGGGGCAGGGGCCAGCAGCCAAGAGAAACGGCACAGCCGTGGATCAGCCTGGGGGGGAGGTGGAGAGGTGAGGGGGGCTGGGGACTGTGGGAGTGGGAGTGGGTAGGGGGGTGGGGGTGAGGGGAAACAGCAGCCAAGAGAAACCGCACAACCTTGGGCCAGCCTCGGGTGTGGGGTTGGGGGTGGGGGACCAGCCCTCGAGAGAAACCTCACAACCTTGGACCATCCTTGGGCCAGCCTGGCTTGGGTGGGGGAGACTAGCAATGGAGAGAAACTTCACAACCTTGGGCCAGCCTCGCAGGGGGGAGGGACCAGCAGCCAAGAGAAACCTCACAACCTTGGGCCAGCCTCGGGTGGGGACCAGCAACGGAGAGACCTCACAAACCTTGAGCAAAGGACACCAGCTGATGCTGTGCAGATCTGCGACACCAAAACGGGACCTCCCATCTTTCAAGAGATGGTAAAGGCCCGGACTTCCAGACAAAGCCTCTTAATATTTACACAGCAAATAAGGAAAATGCTTCCATGGCTCTGAGTCAAACAGAAAGCCCGAGCGCCCTCGTTCAGCCTTCAGCTTTCAGACTTTGATTCCACCAGAAGATGGGGAGGTCGAGTACAGATGAGGCTGCCGGAGGAGTCTGGGAGCTGTTGCTGAGAGAGCACAGGACCCCGTGTGTCCAGCTGCTTTCCTTCACAGAGATGAAG
>NC_022028.1:1817269-1824368 GCF_000317375.1 Microtus ochrogaster | reverse complement strand
ACTCCATCTGCAGTCTTTCTGCCCCAGAAAAAGATTCATAATGGCAAATGAGTCATTACCAGAGGCAGAGAATTGTGTGGGAGCCTAGCACTGTCTATGTAGGTGAGAGTATGCGTGCATGTGTGTGTGTGCAGGCACGTGCATGTGTGCACATTTCTCATTTTCTTAGATCAAACACATTCTGGAAAAGCTTCAGGTGTACCTCTGATGTCTAAATGGCTGTGTTATGTGTTAATGCAGCGAAAATGCAAAGCGCCCTTAATTTGGAAATGTTAATGTCTCCTGCAGGTGCTTTCTAGTTAAACACATCTTCTCTCCTTTCAGTGCGGAGAACCTTAATTTTTGCTGCGCCTGTTTTAAATGTTTGTTTTTAGGCCACTGCTAGAGTTATTTGGCTTAATGAAAAAAAATTATTTGCAAAGCAAATTGAAGTGCCAAGGTTTAATTGTGTGTGTGTGTGTGTGTGTGTGTATGTGTGTATGTGTGTGTGGGTGTGGGTTTTGTGCTGGTGACTCCTCTTTGCATCCCATGTGCAGGTTAGAAATCAGTATTTCCTCCATTGATCTCTGTGTTATGTTTTGAGACAGGGTCTTTTGCTGAACTTGGAGCTTGCTATCTTGGCTATCTGGTAAGCAAGCCTCAGAAATCTGCCTGGCTTTGCCCCCCTCAACACTGGGGTTAAGGTACACACTATGATGCCAGTGTACATCCACACATGGTGCCTGGGATTGAACTCAGGTCCTTAAGCTGACAGAGGAAATGCTTTACTCCTGAGTCATCCTTCCCACCTGCAAGGTGCCATGGCCTATACTGGCATTTCAGGAGTCGGTGGCCCTTTTCATTCTTTGATTTAACACCTGTGAGTTGGATACCTACTGTGTGGAGGAAGAAATGGTCTACGTGGGAGGGCTTGGGAGCCAAAGATAGAACTACAGCTTAGTGAGGGAAGAGGGGCCAGAGGGAGCCATGTAGGAACTATGGTGTTCCAGATCCAAGTAACAGAAATTTGACCAAGTGCTTAGAACAGCAGCAGTAGCAACAACAACAACAACAAGCCCTGACTGTTCAGTTCTCTCTTGAGACTGGGGGTGGGGGTGGGGTGGTCACAGCATCAGTCCATCCAGGCTTCTGCTTCCTTCCATCCTTCTGGTCTACCTGTGCTCGTGGTGCCTCATGGTCTCAATATGGCTGCTGCACCACACCATTATAAGACACCATCCTGAGCAGGGATACTTCTCCTTGAGGGATTCTCTTTCCCTTCTCTCCTACTGGCTGGAAAAATGCTAATGAATTTTTGGGAGCCCAGCTTAAATATCTTCCCCCTACCAAGTCATGAAGATGGCCCACCTTTCTCTAAATTCTGGTAGTGTTTGATAGGTTCCTCCACATTACAGAACCCCTATACTATTATCTAATCCTTGTACATCCAAGGAAGTCCTAGTGAAATTCAAGAAGCAATGAACACAATGAAATCCCGCTCAGGCAGCTCTTCCTGAGGGACTCTGAAGCCTGTTCTTACAGTCTGGGGGCTCAGAGGGCCATGAGGGGGTGCTGATGGAGTCCAGAAGGTTCCTGGATAAGAGTAACCTCTTCTTTTAAGGCGGATTGGGTTCAGATGTATGCACACGTGTGCATGCATGCATGTATGTGCGTGCATGCAGGTGCATGTGAGGAGCTCAGAGGACAACTCAGCTGTCAGTCCTCATCTCTCACCTTGTTCTATTGTAAAAGATATTTGTTTTTATGAGTATGCGTGTGCCTGTCTGCATGTTAGGGCACTGTGTGCCTGCAGTACCCTAGGAGGCTAGTAGAGGGCGCCAGGTCCCTCAGAGCTGCAACTCATGTTTTATTGTGAGCTGCCATGTGTGTACTGAAAACCAACCCCAAGTCGCCTGCAAGAGCAGCCAGGGTTCTCAGCAGCTGAGCCATCTCTCCAGTCCCATCTCCTACCTTGTGTGAGACAGGAAGTGTTTGTTGTTTGTGGTTGTTTCTTTCGGGGTGAACAGCCTGTGAGGTTTGGGGGTTCTCTTGCTTCCACCCTTCCCCCTTTGGCTGTAGGAGCACTGGGGATTACCACTGTAGGCCGCTGAGTCCTGCCCAGAGCCGTTTCTGCAACCTCACCTTGTATATTTTGATTACAGATTTTAAGCCCAGTTCCTGGCAGTTTCCGTATGTTTGGCCTGGTTAAGCTGCGTGGGAAGTTACTAGGAGTCTGCCTGGCTCATACAAGGTCATTAAGAAGGTGGCTTTGTGTGGTTGTGTGTGAGAACTCACAGATGTGTTAGCTGTTTCCTCACTGCTGTGGTACAGCACCTGCCCAGTGCAACTTGGGGTGAGTTTGGTTTTTGAGGGTCTAGTCTAGCCTGTGGGTCTCGACCCCTTTGGGGGTTGAACCACCCCTTCACAGGGGTCACCTAAGACCATCCAAATAGCAAATATTTACATTACATTTCACAACAGTAGCAAAATTACAACTATAAACTAAATAATTTTATGATTGGGGTCACCACAACATGAGGAACTTTAGCCAAGGGTCGCAGCGTTAGGAAGGGTGAGAACCACAGGTCTAGTTTGGTGTGATGGGAAGGCATGGTGTCAGGAAGATGAGTGACTGGTCATGTTGTGCTCAGAGTCCGGGCACTGGAAAGGGCGATGCTGGAGCTCAGTTCACTTTGACCCTTTCTGCAGTTACGACTCCAGACGTAACTTGGTGCCATCTTTTCCTTTGTAGTCAAATCTTTCTGGAAACACCGACACAGACATACCTTGAGGTGGTTCTAAATCCATTCAGACTGTGAATAGTGAAGACGGTCCATTGTGGAAGCCATGTTTGCTCACATGGGCCTGTCACCTGCGCTGTTCTCTCATAGCCCGCGTGACTTGCCTGGCACACAGCACTAGCTCAGTGAAGAGTTGCTGAGTGAAATCATCCTTGCGCCCACGAGCCTCTCCTCCTCCATGGTGTTCACTAATGGACTGTGGTGACATGCTTTAATTAGCCTGGAGTCCTGATGAGTAAACATGCTAATATAGAATGGAGAAGATGATTCAGTAGCTTCCAACCTCCCAAGTTTAATTAACACTCCTGTGAAACCATTACATGTTTCTTGGAGTTGATGGTTTTAACGTTATTGGATTCTCACCATGAAGGGAAGACCGAGGAGATCTAAGCACACTCAGCCATCCAGGATTCCCTGGAGCTCAGAGTCGGTCATTTGCTTTCCAGCGACTCCCTTATCTAGCAGCTACTCACTGGGTAATTTTGGTCCTGTGTTTGCTTTTCTTCAAAATCTGACTTTGAATGTGTGAGTATCTCTGCACTCTCCTCTTCCCACAGAAGCCTGATATCTTTTCTCTGTCCATCAGTGTGCACCGCTACCTGCCCATTCCTTGTCCATCTTGTATTATAACCATCAGTCCATCCTCCATCCATGCATTATACTCATGCATGCAGTCAAGTCACCCATCCATCCACTCATCCATCTGTCCATCCACTGTCCATCCATCCATCCATCCATCCATCCATCCATCCATCTGTCCATTTACTGTCCATCCATCCATCCATCCATCCATCCATCCATCCATCCATCCATCATCCATCCATCCACTCATCCATCTGTCCATCCATTTTTCCATTCATTGATCTGTTTATCCATCTACACATGCATACATATACACATACGAAAGAACATCCATCTCTCTCCCATCTGCACTATTTATAGATGAGTCGCTACCCTCCCTGCCCTCTCTCTCCCACCACCCACCTTCACACTGCTGATTGTCACCCCAGCCTTCGTATTACCCAGAACCTCTGTGCTCATGTTCTCACAGACTGAGCACTCAACTGTAGGATTAGTGCCATGGCTCCTTTAAAAAAAACTGTATAAACATTTATTTCACAACTTTGTCATAATTTGCTTTCTAAGGAGATATGTTCTGGGGATATTTGAGTGTTTCAAGCCATGGCTCCTTTTGTCCAGAATTTTGCTCAAAGGCCTGCAGAAGAAGCAGTTTCTGCTGTGACTTCCATTGCCCGCATTGTTTATCTGTGGCCTCTCTAAGGACTTTTGAAGTCAGTGTCTTTGCTTTCCATCCACCCCTAAACTGCTCGAAGGCTTCCTCTAGCTCTAGCTCCCTAAGAAGGATCTGTACATAGCAGGTGCCCATTAAATAACTGTGGACTGATTTGATAGGGATTTAAATTTTGTCCTTAAACAACTTATAGTATATTTAGAGAGCTAAACCTGATATTTAAAAAGATAAATAAAAATAAGGTTTCCACAAGAAAGCCAGATAGATAGATTTTGACCATCAGAGCAAGATGATAGTGTCCGTAGACAGGAGGTGGTGTATCTTAGAAACTGGGGGCATCTATATTAGGGTAGTGTCACAGACCTTTTGGCTGGTCCTACTCATAGCCCCTGGCCCATGTTCATGTCCACCCACATCTGGTGCAGCTGATGACTGAGCTCACTGGTACACCACACTGGTGTGCCCAGATCTGTGGCTCATAGATCTTTCTGGATCATCAGGAGCTTGCTCAGAATGGGTACAGGGTAACAGGAGTGGACAGAAACTGAAGGACTGAGGGAGGTATCAGTGAACGGGTATTTGAGTTCAAACCCAGACAACACAGCGGTGTATTCTCTGCAGCCTCTCGAGCAGGAGTGAGCCAGGACTGATGCTGTGTGCTGCCCAACAAGATCTTTGCCCTGTCTGGGCCTTAGTCTTAAACACTGGCTCAGGCTCAGGGATGCAGCCAGTTGTCTAGTGTCTCAGCTTCCTTTTTTTTTTTTTTCCGAGACAGGGTTTCTCTGTGGTTTTTGGAGCCTGTCCTGGAACTAGCTCTTGTAGACCAGGCTGGTCTCGAACTCACAGAGATCCGCCTGCCTCTGCCTCCCAAGTGTTTCAGCTTCCTTTTTAACTCTGGGATCCCGTAAGGACATTGTGGTTTGCTTTTGCTTGCGTCTCTCCTTTTGTACTCCAATTGTCTGTACCAGCCTCTCTGCTTCTGCAAACTGCTCCCCGTGGGCAGTTGGGGGTTTGGCTGTTAAAGTACCCAATATCCATTTCCTGAGAGAGGCTGGATGGACTTAAATCTGTGTAGCTCAGCTTGGGATCTCAAAGAAAACCGTTTTCTTCACGTCTGAGGTATCATTATGGTTAATAATGATGACATCAATCTACCTCATCAGGGCATGCCAGTGTTTAAGTAAGAAAAATGCCTTTGTCACTGTTAGTAAACACGAAGCGCGCCTGCTCCATCAGGGTGACACCCCCAGATGGGTGACTCCCTTCCCGGGCTCCCAGTTGCTCATTTGCAATCCAACCCTCCTTGGAATGACAGCTTGCATTCCTTATTGATGCTTTAGCTCTTGACAAATACATTTTTCCATGAACAGAAACATAATTAACTTAAGTCATTTATATTAATCACAAGGGGAGAATCATGCAAAACAGGGGCAATTTTGTACTGAACAAGGCACACTGTCTAATGAATATAGATGATGCTGATTTATGTGTTTATCCAAAAAGCACGACAGAGAGAGAGAATGAGAGAGAGAGAGAGAGAGAGAGAGAGAGAGAGAGAGAGAGAGAAAACACAGCAGAAAACTATAAGCCAACACCCAACTCCACTCCAGCCTCCAAAAAATAACTGGAAAAAAAATTCATCAAGGCCTCTTTTTAACGACGCTTCCAGGCTCGGTGGCATCCTGCCCACAGATCGAAAAAGAAAATGACTTTTCCAGTGTTTACAGAGCTTGACTAGCGAGAAAGACTCCTTCCCAGCATGGGTGTCCTAGCCTGACTTCAGAGGGCTGGGAAGGAGTGTGAGGCAGGTCATGAAGGTATGGCGGGCAGGGACCAGCTCCTCTGGTGTGTTACCTTCGGCTGCTGTGGTTGGGAGGGGCAATGCAGGCTGTTCTGTTCTTGGGATTTCTTCTGCTCCACCCACTCAAGAGGGAAGCAGTTGACCGGGCTCAGAAGGGAAGAAGGGTGAAAGGAGGAGGGAGTGGGAGGAGCAAAGGGAACCAGGGCTGCTGAGCAACAGAAGGCTTGGGCTGGGAGCCCCTACACTATAGGACACCCCCTCCCATTTTCCCAGTAGGGAAAGAACATGAGAATTAGTGCCTGGCTTCAGTCAGGCACCTGCTCTGCCAGATGCTGCTTTCTGATGTGTGTGTGTATGAACATGTGTATTCATTTGTGTATGTCATGTGGACATGTAGAGATCAGAGGTTGATACTGAGTGTTGTCTTCCTCAATTCCCTCTCCATCTTTATTATTATTTTTAAGATTTAATTATGTGTCTCTGTGTGGGTATATTTATGTGAGCGCAGATACCCTTAGAAGCTGGAAGAGGGCCTCAGCTCTCAACCTGTGTGTTATGACCCCCAAAAGACCATGGGAAACACAGATATTTGCATTGCAATTCGCAATAGTAGCAAACTTATGTTGTTATGAAGCAACAATGAATAATTTTATGGTTGGGGTCCCCACAACATGAGGAACTGTATTAAAGGACCGTAGCAGCATTAGGAAGGGTGAGAACCACTGCTTTAGAGCTACAGTTGGGATCTGGGAACAAACTCAGGTCCTCTGCAAGAACAGTGTGTGACCATGAGCTGTCTCTCCAGGCCACAAATGGTTTTTGATTTTTTTTTTTGTTTGCTTGTTTTGATTTTTAAAGACAGGGTTTCTTGGGGCTGGAGAGATGACTCAGAGGTTAAGAGTACTGACTGCTCTTCCAAAGGTCCTGAGTTCAATTCCCAGCAATCACATGGTGGCTCACAACCATCTGTAATGAAATCTGGTGCCCTCTTTTGGCCTGTAGGCATGCATGCAGGCAGAACACTGTCTATATAATAAATAAATAAATCTAAAGAAAGAGAAAGAAAGAAAGAAAGAAAGAAAGAAAGAAAGAAAAAGAAAGAAAGAACAAAGACAGGGTTTCTTTGTGTAACAGTCGTGGCTGTCCTGGAACTCACTTTGTAGACTAGGTTGGCCTCAAACTCACTGAGATCTTCCTGCCTCTGCCACCCAAGTGCTGGGATTAAAGGCATGCCACCACCCAGCTTTCTTCTCTCTCTCTCTCTCT
>NC_022028.1:1813313-1816823 GCF_000317375.1 Microtus ochrogaster | reverse complement strand
TTTAAAAGAATACAGTGTCCGTGTAATTATTTCGGGGCATTAGCTAGCCATGTGGGCGGCCGGGTGCCAGGGGACACAGCCCCGCCGCTCGTATTACTACAATTTTAGATTCCTCTGTTGGGAGTTCTCTGTTTAGGTCTATACTCCATTTTTATTGGAATTATTTGTTCTTTTGGTGACTAATTTCTTGAGTTCTTTGTGTATGTTGGAGATCAGACCTTTGTCTGATGAAGATCTTTTCCCATTTTGTAGGCTGTCATTTTGTCTTGTTGACCATGTCCTTTGCTTTACAGAAGCTTTTCAGTTTTAGGAGGTCCCATTTATTAATTGTTTCTCCCAGTGTCTGTGCTACTGAGGTTATATTTAGGAATAGTCTCCTGTGTCAATACCTTCAAGTGTACTTCTCACTTTCTCTTCTATGAAGTTCAGTGTGGCTTAGCCAGCTTTTCTTAAATTATCCCATCTACCTTTTGCCTCTGGGCTTTTACATTTCTCCATTTCTCTATCCCTTTCTTTACTTCTTCCTCTGTGGCTTGCTGTGAAACTGGTGGCTGGCCCCTGGAGTTCTCTTTCTCTTGTTCCTTGATCTCTTTCCCTCCTATCTATTCTCTCTGCTTCCATCCCCATCTATGCTATTTCCTGTCTTGCTATTGGCCTTTCAGCTCTTTATTAGACCAATCAGGTGTTTTAGGCAGGCAAAGCAACACAGCTTCACAGGGTTAAACAAATGCAACAGAAAAGAATGCAACACATCTTTACATCATTAAACAGATGTTCCACAGCATAAATGAATGTAACCCATCTTAAGATAATAGTCTACAGGACTTTAATGACTGAACCATCTCAGCCGGCCGGGCTTTTGTGTCTGTGGGTACACACACTTGCCACCCCATTTTACGGATGAGGAAACAAAGACTCAAAGAAAAGGCACTTCTGCAGGAGAGCAAACAGACACTGTCCCTGACACCATTTCCTGGGTGGGGGGAGAAGCTGCACTCTGTGCGTGGGGTGTTCACAGAGAGCTCTTGTGCCATGTTTGTTTTATGATGTTGGTTTCCTTTTCTGTCACAAGTTATAAACACTGCTATAGAATGTCAGGTGACTGAGAGCTGGCTTCAGGGATACCCAGGGGACAGGCTAATGACCATGGCCTGGGCTGACTTGGTTGAGAAAGCAGTGGAGGGCTGGTTTGGAGAAAGAGGAAAGCGAGGGGGCTGTTGGGGCCCGTAATGCTGCCACCCAGTGGTAGCCTGTTCCCTAGTTTTCTCACCCCGTCAAGGACTGTGCTGCCCCAGATCAGCCATGAGAGTCCCAGGCAGCAGTCTTGGAGCTTGACCCTGCTTGGAGCACTTGCTGTGTGACCTTGGAGGAGCCCTTAGACTAGTCATCAGATACTGTGATTGAACATTATATGTGCTCGAACATTATATATTGTGGTTATTGGAATTAACCAAAGGCATCTTGACAGAGATCACACTGGCGTCTCAAGCACGCACTCCAAGGGCAAATCTGGTCTGGACCAGTTCCAGGCACTGTGTGGGGCTGCTGTGTGGCCCCCAGAAAAGGCTGCAGCAAGTGACCTGGCTGTAATTTGTCTCGAGCCTGGTCTTCTGCTTCCTTTTCCGGAGCAAGCTGCCTTAGCAGTAGCCAGCAGCCCCATCTATCCTCCGCAGCCTGGACAGCAGCGCCAGAGAACACATCTGTCACTGTTCCCGGTGGCATGGATGACTGGAGTGTCATTTTTGACAAATGCCTCTGCCAGAGAGAGAGTTCTGCATGGCTGTGGGTACTTAGGAACTCTGAAAACTCACAAACACAGCGGGGACTGTTCCACATGCTAGAGAACACAAATGAGAAGCAGGGCACCCAGGAATTGGCAGAGGGGAGGGAGGTGTCAGATTGTGGGATTGGACAAAAACTAGGCCCCATGTTCTCTATAGGCAGCTTGTACCATGAGGTCTGACTCTCCTGACCCAAACATCATCAGCAGTACCCGCAAGGGCACAGCCTTTTCACTGCCTGTGCCCTGCTTCAGACTGACTGGGAATCAGAACCTCAAGCTTCTGGGCTCCACTATTATGCAGTTTTGAATTTGTAGCTCTGCCTGCTCCGGGTTCAAAGGAGCAGTAGGTTTTAGTGAGAGAGGCGTGGCCACAGGAGTTGAGGTGGCTGGCACGTTGAGGGAGCCCAGTGCTGGTGCCCAGCTTTCTTCTTTTTATTTAGTCTGAGATCCCAGCCCTGCTCATATCCAGCGTGAGTCTTTCTCCTCAGCTGAATCTTTTTGGAAATGCCCTTGTAAACACACTTAGAGATGTGTTTCTACAATGATATTATGGTGATGAAAAAAGCCGTCAAACCTTAGCAGACGTATGCCTTGGGCTGGTACACAGGGCTGTGGACCAGTTAGGCCTTTAGGTCGTCCACCCAGGATGTGTAGAGTCCGAATCCACTTTGGGCATCAGATGAAGAAATCCCACACTAGCTCAGAACTGAGTATAATAGAAGGTTATTTATTTAGGGGTAGACTCACAGATCACAGTCATCTGTTGGAACAAGGACAGCATCCGAATCCTGCAGTCGGACAGGAGACTGGATGCATGAGATATATATATCACATTGAACCCATTCGACAAATGAAGAAAATGAGGTTTGGAAAAGTGACTTGTCCACAGTGACAAAGCAAGGGGCTGGAGCTGATCTGACTCACAGACAGTGCACACTGTGGGTCAGGGGGCAGCCAAAGTTATCTGCCAAGGACAGGCAAGGTAACACTCTATGCTATTTTGTAAACCATGTGGTCTCTGCAGCATCTACACAGGCTGCCTCTTTTGTCCACATGTCAGGCTGTAAGAGGAGCAGCCTGCCCCAGATCACACAACCCTGGGGGCAGAGTAACTTCTCTAGTCTATGTGGTCAAGCTTTTCCCCAAAGTTTCTCTCAGGCTAGTTCCTAGCATTGGTAAAATGAAGCCATCTTTATGTGAGTCAGACATTCAGGCTCACTGTGGCCTGAAAGGACAGCCATCAAGTCACCTGGGCCCACCACATCTCAGTCAGGCCATGTTTTCTCAGTGGATACTGGGGAGAAGGTTTCTGGAACCTTTGTTGGGAGGTAATGTAGGTAGCACATGGATATGGCTGGAAACGGATATTGGGCAAGGTAAACATGGCTGGGTATGAAACTCAGTTGGTTGACACTTGCCTGGCACACACTAGACCAGAGCTGGATCCCAACTCCACAGAAACCATGTGTGGTTGCTGCAGGAGCTCCTTCTGCTCCTTCAGCCAATGGCCTTTAAGATACCATCCCACTTGGGCGCAGTCTCTTTTGCTTTAAAAAGCAGCAGTAGCCATGTGCTCGCTCTCTTGCTCCCAGCTCCACTGCTAGACTGTTCCTGGTCATGCAGAGGGCTGTTGTCTAGAATGGTGATCTGTAAGTTTTTCCCTTTAAATAAATAACCCTTTTATTAGTCATAATTTCAAACTGGTGTGGGATTGTTTTGTGACTTAC
>NC_022028.1:1792845-1812778 GCF_000317375.1 Microtus ochrogaster | reverse complement strand
TGTGGTGACACATGCCTGTAATTCACAAACTTGGAAGGTGGATGAAAGACAGGGATCACTTTCAGCCACACAAGAAGTTCAAGGTCACCTTGAGGCTACCTAAGAACAATAACAACACACAACAAGAGAGCACAGGTGACACACCACCAGTGGCTGGCACTTGTGGCCTCCAGCTGCTGGTGCTCACTGTTGATGTTTGGAAAATAAAGCGAAGCAAGCACTGGTGAAACCCAAGCATCTGTCCTGCTTCCTAGCGGCCCAGAGGCTCCTGTAGAGCATGAACAATTTCACACAATACCAGCATTAGACAAGGGCTCTTGGTGTCCCTGACGGCACGTGAGGCGCATGGAGTGTTGTGAGGCACACAGTGAAAGCAGTCCCTTCCTCCAGCCAGCACAAGAGATGCTTGTGTCCTCAACAATGATGATTGGACCCGGCTTCGTCCATGCTACCTCCTTGATAAAGATGAGTAAAATACCTGCCCAGGAAAGTATCCTGACCACCCCACAGGTCCCATGGAGGACCCTCCCCCACCACACTCACTCTTTGAGCCACCCCGGTCATTCTACAGGTGGTAAACCATGACAACCCCTCCTTTCCCACCCGCTGGTCCCCTGCTTCTTAAGCTCTGAGATCGCAGGGGGGCTGCTACACTCACCCCGCATCTACGGAGGTGCTAGGGAGTTGAACTTTGGTGCTCAGGACTACACAGCAAGTGCTTCTCACCGGGTCCCCAACCCACCAAAGTTCACTTTGACTGGGAGGGCATTTCTAGAGGTCTTTGCCCTTCTGGTTTTATTAACACGTGCGCCGGGATTGCAAAGTGCTGAGTGAGGTGGAAGGGGAAGTGTTTAGTGTTGAGAGGATTAGGTGAAGATCACTAAGGGCCTATCTTCAAGGACCTTCAAATGTGAGAAGTGGCTCTGACAGTGGTCCTCCTGGGACTATTATCTCCATCCTACCACCTTAACAACCTCAGGGGGGTGTTAACACCTCACTTCCACAGAGTGAAACCGGAGGCTCAGCAAGCTGGAAACAGCTTTCAGTTTTTCCAGCTAGCGACAGGTGCATCCTGGACCAGGCTCTGGAGGCTAGGGTCCTTTGAAGGCTATCCTCAGCCTGTAGAGCAAGAAGGCCTGGACACCCCATCTCACTTGCTCCCGCCGAGCAGCTGAAGATGAGTGATCTTGTCTAGAACGTGCTGCGATGCTCTGCTGCTTTTCTCAGGGAAACTGAATGAGCAAGCATCTGTTCATCCCAGAGAGTGCACTGCAACCTGCCTCCTGGGGAAGAAGTGTGAAGTGCCATTAATAAAAACTCAGAGACAGATATTGGGGTTCAACTTGAAGGTCAGAAAAGCAAAGCAGCCAGTCACTGGCTCTTAACCTTGTCCTTGGTCCCAAAATGGCAATCCTGTCTCCAGAAATCTCAGAATGAGACTATACCTGACAGCCATCTTTCCCTGTCCTATATTCCTCTCTACGTCTTGGATTAAAAGAGTACACCACTGGGATTAAAGGCATGCACCACCCAATTTCTACGGCAACTAGTGTGGCTACTGGGATTAAAGGTGTGTGTCAGCCGGGCGGTGGTGGCGCACGCCTTTAATCCCAGCACTCGGGAGGCAGAGGCAGGCAGATCTCTGTGAGTTCGAGGCCAGCCTGGTCTACAAGAGCTAGTTCCAGGACAGGAGCCAAAAAGCTACAGAGAAACCCTGTCTCGAAAATCAAAAAAACAAAAAAAAAAGGTGTGTGTCACCACTCACCACTGCCTGGTCTGTTTTACTCTCTCATCTTCTGGCAAGCTTATTTATTAAAATTCTAATGAAATGACACTGGAGAAGTGGGCCTGCTGGGCTTCTAACAGGAGCATGGGGGACTCAAAAGTGGATGCATTGCTGAAAGAAAATGAAAAATTAAAAGAAATCGCACTGGGGGTTGGACCCTCCTAAATGTGGATGGTTCCAGCCAGGACTCAGGTCTTGGACTGAATAAAAAAGAAGATGAGCTGAGCCCCAGTGTCCACCTCTCTGTTTCCTGGTTACAGATGTGATGATGCAGCTCTGTCATGCTCCTGCTGTCGCGCCCTCTCTTCTGTGCTGGACTCTGTCCCCTTGCACTGGGAGGTGAAGCAAACAACCCTTTCATACGAGAAGTTTCTCCTTGTTAGTTGTTTTGTCATGGTAACAAAGAAGGGAACTAATGGAATCATAGTGGTGCCTTTGGCCTTTGGAGCCAGTTCAGTCCTGGGCACTCAGTGTGCGGCTGCCCTGGACGAATGACACTGATTCATTGTCCACCATCCTCAAGTGCTGGCCTTGGACCTGCAGGCTCTGCTGGGTCTTGGACTCATAGTGGAGCTTAGCAATTCTGATGTACAAACCCATTTGGCTTGCCATATAATGCCTACCAAGGGTAGGGAGACAACAGGGATGAGGCAGGGCCTGGGCCCAGAGCAGCAATGCCTCCTGTTGACAGCCTCTCTCTGGGTGTTCCTTGCTATCCCACAGTTGTTTGGTGAAGTTCTGCTGCGGTGTGTGACAACCCCTGGCTTTCTTCACCTCTGTTTCAATGACACATTCCCTGAACACTCTGTCTACATCTGACTTCTGGGCCCTGCTCTGGTTGCTTCTCTTGCTCGGACACTACCAACACAATGCATGTTTCCCTTCAGCATCTTGTCTCTGGCCTCCCTCTCTCCTTCATTGCCAACCTCAGGTTGTGTGATTTATCCTGGAAATGGGTAAACAAATATCTATTCACTGATGATAAATCAAAGACGTGATTTCATCCAAATCTAGCTTGGTGAATCTGTGACTTTGATGGGGCTATGTTGAGGAGCAGGGTAACTTACAGGCAAGTGTATCACCTAAAGATCCATTCCAGTATGGATTACATCTTATGCTACATTGTAGCTGCAGCCCTGTAGCTCTGCACTTAACTTGTAGGCAGCTCCACTGAAGAACTCTTCCTGTTTTTACAACCTGGGGAGGGTTCTCATGTGTCTCCTAACTTTCAGGTATTTCCTGAGCCTTCTAAGTTTTGTGAACTTCCTGAGCCATTGCAGTTGTCATCATCTTCTTCCTCCTCCTCCGTCTTCTCCAAAAACAAAACAAAAACCAAAACAGCATATTATTTTATTTTAGGTATATTTGTGTGAAGGTTAGAAAACAATTTTTTGGAAGTTGATTCTCTCCTAAAGGAGAAATCCTGGGGATTGAACTTTAGGCTTGGAAGAAGGCACCTTTTACTCACTGAGCTATCTCGCTGGACCAAGCCTCCTGAGTCTTAGGAGTTGCCTTCCCAGGAGGGAGTATTTCCATTTGGAGAAAACTGTTAGGAATATTTCTTAATATTAGCTCCCTGCCGACACAAAAATTCCCAATCAAGCCAAATCAAAACAAGCCAAATTAAGAAATATCCAGTTTTAATGGGAGATCTGTGCTCTTGGGTGGCCCCAAGGGGAAAACCAGGAAGCCGCAAGAACACGACTCCCTGGAGGAAGAAAAGGAGACCATGTGTTCTTCTTTTGGGGGATCACTTAAATACCCTGGGGAGTGGTCCTGACCCCACCTGAGGGGTCAGGACCTGACCTGCTGGGATTTGAAGTCCAGACCAGGCCTGGGGGCTGGGATAGATGCGAGGGACTGGGACCTACTCTCCCAACTTAACAAGGGGAACTCTTGTCTGTTTCTGTCACTGCGGTAGTCCCCAGAGTTTAGAAGCTGGTTTGACACTCTATATTTAGAACTTCATCCATGAGTACCACGCCTACATCACTCCTATCTTCACTCCCAAATTCACCACCTCTTCTTCCTTAATAATTACTATTTTAAAGAATTATTTTACTTTTGCTTTCTGTATATAGGCATTTAACCTGCATGTGTGTCTGCCCCACCTGTGCAGATGATGCTTGAGGAGCCCAGAGAGGAGGTGCACAGAAGCCTGGAACTGGAGTCATGATGGTGATGGTGTGAGCTGCCATGTGGGTGCTGGGAAATGAACTGGGTCCTCTGCAAGAGCAGCCAGAACTCTCACCCCCAGGCCATCTTTCCATCCTCTTTTTATGATTATCATTGCTACTTGAATTGCACACACACACACACACACACACACACACACACACATGTATATGATCTACTGAGTCCATTCAGTGTTGCTCCTATGTACATGTGTCATGTGTCCAGGACTGGCCTCTTAGGATTGGACAATCTATGCAGAACTTGTCCCTGGAGGACACTCTGAATTTTGTTCAGAAGAATGAAATTGTTCTCTTTTTGTGTTGGAGTTCTTTTGTAAATTTCATTGAACTTGTAGATATAATGAATTACATTAATTGTTTTTCTATTATAAACCCGTGCGTTCCTGGGATAAAACCCACTTGATGCTGACATTTTGTCAGACTCTGTTTGCGAGCATTGGTTGTCTAGTTTTCACATGTGCCGTCATGAGAACAATCGATTTACAGTTGTTTCTCTGTAAGTGCTATTTCAGGCTTTGGTTCTGAGGCCGCGCTGGTTACCTGAAGTGAGCCACAGTGTTCTATCTTGCCCTGCGATCAGGAAACATTTCATCAACACTGGGGTTATTTGTTCTTTAAAGGTTACACAGAACTCTGCGGTGAAACCATATGTTCCTGGGGCCTTTTATAACTCAGATTTTTATCATCCCGTAGTCTCTCTGGCTCTCAGTGGCCTTCTCTGTTTCTATTTCTCCTTGGGTCCATTTTTTTTTTAATGACTCACTAGGAAATACACTCATCTCCTAGCTTTCCCCTTCCGTTGCCACAGATCTGGTGCAGGATTCTTGGAGTTTGGTCTCCCGTGCACCTGTGGCCATGTCTCCTCCCACCCCTCCTCTGCCTGGTGTTGTTCCCTTTCACTTCCCCTTCGTCAGGCACTTAACACTTCCCCGCTTTCTGCACTGTGAAAAGACACCTGTGCTCTCACGGATAACCCTCTGCTGCATGGAAAAGATGAAGCCTGTAGGAGGTTGGCTCGCAGTGGCAGCTCCTGAAGGTCAGTGACAGGGGTGTGGTAGGTCAGCAGAAGGGTAGGTAGTGCTGATGGTTGGGTTCTGGTGCCTGCTGATCCCACTTGCTGGTTTTGTGACCATAGGAAAGAAGCCTTTGCTTCTCTGGACCTCTGTCTCTTTATCTGAGAAGTGTGGATGAAAAGCAACATCACTCATGCCCATGGGCAGAAAGGAACCCCACGGGTACACAAGTGACTGGCACAGCACCAGGCAGAGAGTAAGTGCAACAAGGAATCTCCATGGAGGAACGTGGAACTTGGGGGAGTAAGCAAGATGCCCTGGGCTTCTAAGATGGAATGAGGCTGGAGCTCAGACCTTCTGTTGCCCAGTGTCAGTCACACGCTTTGCATATTTATATGTTTGCTTATCTATTTGCATGTCTTTAAGATTTAATTTTTACATCAGGCAGTGGTTGCACACACCTTTATCCCAGTATATGGGAGGCAGAGGCAGGTGGATCTCTGTGAGTTAGAGGCTAGCCTGGCCTACAAAGCGAGCTCCAGGATGGTCAGGGCTACACAGAGAATCCCTAATTCATAAACTCAATCAATCAATCAATCAATCAATCAATCAATCAACCAACCAACTAAACAAACAAAAACCATAAAACAACAGAAACCCCCAAACCAGATTTTATGTTTATTGTGTGTGTGTGAGAGAGATACATACATACATACATATATACATACATACATACATACATGTGAATGCCTGTGGAAGGCATAAGAGGGTATGAGATGCCCTGGAGCATGGTAACAGGTGGTTACCAGACACTGGAAACTGTTGTTGGAAACTGAACTCAGGTTCTTTGGAAGAACTGCAAGAATGCTTAGTCAGCGAGCCATCTCTCCAGGTCCTAGTTTTTTTTTAATGTTTATGTGCTTGTGTGTGAGTATACGTGCACTTGTGTGTGGGACAACCAACCCTGGCCTATTGTTTTACATACACCATTCATCTTGGCCTTTGTTTTGCTTTCATTTTAAGGAAAGTTCTCTCAGTAACTACTTTCTGATAGGGTAGACCAGTTGTTCAAGGAGACCCAGGGATCCCTGCTGCTTTTGCGTCCCTAGCACTAGGTTTATAAGTGTGCACCACCACACCAGAATCTATGCAATAAACATGAATTCTAAGGCTCACACTCAGGCTTTCCTGCTTGCAAGCACTTCATCAACTGGGCTATTTCCTCAGCTTTAGGGCTAGTTAGATGTGAGATGCTAACTGTACATTTACCTACACACACACACACACACACACACACACACACACACACACACACACACACATCTTTCCCCAGAACTGCAAAGGTACGTTTAAAGCGGAACCTACTAGCCTGCCTGTCTTCAGCAATATTTCACCTAGGAGAACTCTGGCCTGAGGTTCACCCCTTTGCTATCAGCTCCCATTTTAGATGACAGGCTTAGGACAGGTGTTTTTAGGTCACATGACTTGTCGGTGGTGGAGGGTGCTTTGGTCAAATCAGGGTCACAGAGATCTCTCAGCAAAGTCAAAATGCTCAAAGTTACTGAAATTCCAGCTCAAATGATGTGACCGGTCCTGATGGCTGAGCGTGGTCGGAGTCATGGCTTTTTGAGCAGGGAAGGGAGGCTGAC
Source organism: Microtus ochrogaster (assembly GCF_000317375.1). Taxonomy (NCBI): domain Eukaryota; kingdom Metazoa; phylum Chordata; class Mammalia; order Rodentia; family Cricetidae; genus Microtus; species Microtus ochrogaster. The sequence continues at coordinate 1,806,135 of NC_022028.1, read as the reverse complement.
CAAGGAGGGGAGGGGAAAACTGCATTGGGGAGTCAGCTTAGGGTCTGGAGACCCGATCCCCAGTGCTCTGACTTGTGAGGGACAGCTCTGAAGGAACTGGGACTAACTCAGCAGTGTCTCACTATGGACAGATATTTATTTGCCCCCAGTGCTCTGACTTGTGAGGGACAGCTCTGAAGGAACTGGGACTAACTCAGCAGTGTCTCACTATGGGCAGATATTTATTTGCAAGATTCGGGAATTCTGGGAAGGCAGGCTGCTCCTCTCCTGGATTCCACAGCTCCCTACTGTGTTACCTACTCTCCCAGGTACCTTAAAAGACACCTGGCAGAAACACCTAGGGGAGGAGGGATTTTGGCCCCTGGTTGTGGAGAGGCGCCACACACTGGAGCAGAACACCATGGCACTAAGAGCCTGTGGTGGAGGAGGTAAACAGGAAGCAAGAGACCAGAAGTGTGGCCTCCTTCTTCCACTTAGGTCCCACCTCCTCAAATTTCCAGAATCTCCCAAACCAGCACGGCCACCAACCCACCAGTGGGGGGGCAAGTGTTCAACACATGATCTCATGGAGAGAATTTCATAAGCAAATCACAACACTGACAGCCTATCTCGCATGAAAGATTTAGCTTTCCATAAGGCACTGCTCTGGCAGACCATCAAGGAGGGCGTGGCCTGGATGGGTGTGGCTGCAAGGGGCGTGACTGAGAAGGTGCGGTCGTGAGGGGTGTGGCTGTAACGGGCGTGGCTTCGAGGGGCGTGGACTGTCCAGGTGTGGCTGCGAGGGGTGTGACTGAGAGGGTGTAGTCCTGAGGGGTGCAGCTGTGATGGGCGTGACCTGCATGGGTGTGACTGTGAGGGCATGGTCTGGACTGCTGTGGTTACAAGCGGTGTGACTAAGAGGGTGCTGTCGTGAGGGGTGTGGCTGTGGTGGGTGTGGCTGTAAGGGGAGTGTATTGGGAGGGTGTGGCTACGAGGGCCATGACTGAGAAAGTGCAGCGAGTGTTGTGGCTGTGATGGGTGTGGCTGGGAGGGGCGTGGCTGAGAGGGTGCTGTCTTGAGGGGTGTGGCTGTGGTAGGCGTGGTTGGGAGTGCTGTTTACTCACACTGGGCAAGAGAGAAAATGTACTGAGTTGTCTGGAGGAGTACACCTGTGCTCAGTGAATGTCAATTCCTAGGGTGGAGGAATTTGTTAGTGAGAGTGAATTGTCAGGAGAATGTGTGAGGTGCCCAGCATACACACACCCCTGGGAAGCTGATGACAATGTACAGAAATGTCATTTCTATCATTGGGTTTCCAGTGGTGATGGAAGCTAATGTTCACCCAGAGGCGGGACCTTAACTCCGTGGTTCAATTCGATGTTCCGTGTGGTGTGAGGACTTCCTGCCCCAGGACCCTCCCTCCAACACTGTTTATGCACTTTCTCAAACACTCACCAACTGCCAGTGACTGAGTCTTGGCAGATGTCAGGGTGACAAGCGTTTCTCCCCGACACACTGCAAACTTCTGACACTAATTGGAAGTTGCCTAACTCTGGTCCTCCAGCAGAGAACACCACGTACCAGCGAGCCCACTCTGTTTACAGAAATGCTAGGAGTCCTACTGTCTTACTGGCTGCTATGAAGTGGTCCTTAAGATTCTGAAGCAAACACAAAGGCCCCACTCGAGGAGCCCAGGTGGTCCTGGGAAACCCAGCAGTCAATGCTGTGTCCTGACAGGCAACCTCCTTTGATATTCTGGTTTCGGCACAGCCGACAGCTCCCTACTGTGAATGCTGCTACTCTCTGATGAGGTCACAGGAGGGAGGTCTGCTCAAACAGGGACAAGCTGGAGGCAGCAGGCAGTTAAGATCTCAGGGAGGAGCCCTCACTAATCGTCCCTGAGAACTGGGCGGGGGGGGTGTCTAGTTTCCTCAGTCCAGGGTGAACAGTTCAGGGTGTCTTTACAGCCACCCACATGGGGTACTGGTGGACCAATCATTTACACACTCATTTCTTGGCCTGCTCCCCCACTCACCTGCTGTCTCCTTCTGACCTCCACATTCTGGATTCAGGCCAATAAGCCTTTGTCTCAGGCTCTGCTTGATACCCCTTAAACATCCTCCTGCAGCCAGCAGCCCACGCAGGCACACAGGACGCTCTGCAAACACCTGCAGGTGATTTCCTTCTTAATCTGTTCTCCGCAGTCGGGACCCTGCGGTTAGCGGTCCGGAGACAGAAGTCAATGATGGGCTTTCTGCTGCTGAGCAAGTCCATCTCATTCACTGCTCAGTGTTCCCGGGGAGCTGCCAGGGGCCATCGGGGAGAGTGGGCTGCAGGAGGAGGCTCCCTTCCCTTGCACTTGCTTGGAGGGAGTGTGTGGGAGCTGAATGCCAGCCTTCCGTGGTGCTCTGAGGTTGTTAAGGTCCCTTGGTAAAGTGTTGTCCCACAGACTGCAGGGAGTTTCTCCATCACTAGCCTTGTGCTTCTAGGTTGATGGACTTGGGAAAGCCCAGAGTTCAGGGCTCATGTGACTGACCACCTAGAACCCTGTCATTCCGTAGTCAGAGGGAGTGACCTGCAGATTCTGAGCTTCAAGGTCTGAACTGCCTCAGGGACCTGCTCTCTGAACTCCTGCCTGACTCCTATGCCCACTGCCACCTTCCTAACACCTCCCTGATCTCCAATGGTATCTGACGTGGAAGCTACTCTCCCTCAGTCACTCCCTCCACAGTTACTGGCATGGCATTGTGTTTAGTGTAGTTCTGGCAGTATGGCACAGGGACCTTGAGGTCTTTCAGATGTCTATTTTCCTCGCTTCTCTTTCCTTAGGAAAGACAACTTGCTTTACCTCCACAGCTCTGATCCAACTGTGTGTGTGTGTGTGTGTGTGTGTGTGTGTGTGTGTGTGTGTGAGAGAGAGAGAGAGAGAGAGAGAGAGAGAGAGAGAGAGAGAGAGAGAGAGAACAGGTGTTATGTGAAGGTCATGTGTTATGATGTGCTGCTGGCTTGTCCTGCCACTTGGGTACTCTGTCCTTTTAAAAGACAAGCCCCGCCCACTCACCCCCCTTCCAGTGAGGCAAGGAATCTTCTGCCTCTTCCAGCCTGCTCTCTCTCTCTCTCTCTCTCTCTCTCCCCCTCTCTTTCCCCTCCCCTTCCCTCTTCCCCCCTCCCCCCTTTTCCTTCCCTTCCACTAAATAAACTCTATACCCAAACCCTCTCTGCATAGTGAATCTGTCTTTCGCCCCCTGCAGACTCTCACTCACCAAGGGCCTTGGGTGGTGGGACTGGCTGCCCCTCGGGGAACCGGGAACCGTTGCCCCTTGGGTAACCTCTGGGTCACCCATGCTGGCTGCCCCGGTCAGGGACAGCTTTTTAAAGGAATAACACATAGTTGACTTTCTAGAGGGAACGCTCTCCTCCCCTGATTCTGCTCTGTTGCCTCGGGCTACTTTCCAGGACAGCTTTTGAGTGGATACAAACTCTTTTTTACGTGGTTCCAGATATCACACTCAGGCAACCAGGCGTCTACCAGCTGGGCCATCTCGAAAGCCTCCTTGCTGGCTTTCTGTGTACCTACAACCATAGCAACCACATGACTTGGGCCAGAGCAGGTCTCTTCTCCACACAGCCTCCCTGGAGTGATGGCCAAGTTTCTCCTATGGTCTCAGGGCTCTGCAAATCTGTTCCCAGCCTCCTATATCTATCTTGTCTGACTCCATCTTCCAGGAGACCCTTCCAGGCAGGCTTCATCCTGACACACCAGCCTCTGCTTGTTTTAAAGATCTCTACATGCTGCCTAAGGGCTTTACCCTGACTGACCCTCTGTGGGAAATACTCTTCCCTCACTGCTTGTGATTCTAATGTCACCTACTTAAGACTTCCTCCACCTCCAAGTCTACTTAGGGGAAGAAAGGGCTCATTTTGCTTACACTTCCCAGCCGCAGTCCATCGCCAAGGAGGAGGGCAGGAGCTGAGGAGGAAGACATGAAAACTGCTGCTTTCTGACTTGCTTTCTCAGGCGCGTACTCAGTTTTCTGGCACAGCCCAGGACCACCTGCCCAGGGCTGGCAACTGCCCACTGTGAGCTAAGCCCCCACATCAATCAGCCATCAAGACAATTCTTTACAGAAACAGCTGCAGGCCAGTCCGATGTGGGTCACGCCTCAGTTGAGACTCTTCCTCTTTCCAGGGGACTCTGGTTGTGTCCAGTGGTCAGTAAAAGTAAACCAACATCCATGTCTTCTGCTGTGATGGGCTGTACTCCTTCTCCACCTGTGAGCCAGCGCACACCCTCTCTCCCTTACACTGGTTCTTGTCAGGTATTTGGATCCAGTGATGAGAACATATATAAAACAATCTCAGTGAGCATTCTTATGGGGCAGGCCATTATGAATATTCCTGAAGTTTCCAGAATGCTCCACAAACAGACCCTCATACTCCCTGGTGTGACCTTCCAGATTTTAGGTCTCCCACTCTAAAGAAGTTCCCTGTTGGCTGATCTGGAGGGGACTGCCCTTTAAATCTCTGCAGATCTAGCCTCCTGCTGGCTTTGGTCCTTCTCTGCTTGTGACTTCCCACAACCCTCCTGGTCTGGTTGTGAAACACAACCATTCTCTCTATTCTTGGGCAAAACCTGGTTTCTTCTCAAACAAAATGGATGGGAGAACACTGAGCCAAAGGAAAGTGTGTCTCGGCTTGTCTTGTTAAAACAAGTTCGAGGCCAGCCTGGTCTACAAGAGCTAGTTCCAGGACAGGAACCAAAAGCTACGGAGAAACCCTGTCTCGAAAAATCAAACAACAACAACAACAACAACAAAACAACAACAACAACAACAACAACAACAAAACAAGTACCAAATACTGGACCAGGAGAGGTGACTCAGTGGTTGAGGGTGCTTGTTCTTGTAGAGAACCTAGGCTTAGTTCCCAAGCACCTGCATGGCAACTCATGATTACCTGTCACTCTGGATATAGGGACCCTCTTCCGACCACTGTAGACACCTGAACTTGGTTCATATATCCACATACAGATACACAAAATTAAAAAGAAAATAAAATCTATTTTAAAAACTGGCTGTGGTGGTGCACACCCTAGAGGCAGGTGGATCTCTGAGTTCAAGGTCAGCTTGTACTACAGAGTGAGTTTCTGGATAGCCAGGGCTACACAGACAAACCCTGTCTCAAAACACCAAAACAACAACCAAATCAAACCAAATCAAAACTAGAGGCTGGGAGGTTTTATTCCATGCCTCTCAGGGACACTAATTCAACCTGATACAATTATCCTCCAAAACTTCCTTCTCCAAACACTGTCACCTCAGAGATTAAAGTGAGGAAATAGGACCTGGGGGCAGACATCTGACTCCCACAGAGAGCCAGGGCCTCCTTCCGATGTTGCTTTCTTCTGTGCTGTTACTGCTTACTTCATTCTCCTGTCCCTAAGTGTCTAAATGTGGGAAGACACTTGCTCCATTCAAGCTTGTCTGTTTTAAATTGGTAGCTTGCTACTACTTAGAATCCTAGAATCCCTCGAGTAAAAAAGCCTGGATAGATGAATTTCCTAGATCAGGCTGGCCTGTAGCCATGTCTGTGGGGGACTATTTCACTTGTTGATTGATGTGAGAAGACCCAGCCCATTGCGGGTGGCTCCATTCCCTAGGCTGCTGGTCCTGGATTGCACAGGTGAAGACCTGAGCACAAGCCGTTTGGCAATCAGGGAGCACAGGGGCATTTCTTTCTCTCTGCTCTTGACTATGGCTATGATGTTCTAAGTTTCTGCCTCAACTTCCCTGCTATCGTGGACTGTGGACCCCTGAGACAGGAAGATGAATAAAGCCTTTCTTTACCTAAGGTGATTTTGGTCAGAATGTTATTATCAAACTAATAGAAACCAAACTCAGACATACATAGGAGAATCGTGTTTCTTTCTCTCTGCCCCCACATTGTTTTTGTGCCTTTGACTTTCTCATGTTTGAGAAAGCTGAGGTAGAGTAAGAACCAGAGTTAGGATCTGTGCTTCTTCATGTTGGAGTAGGCAGCTCGTGATAGTCCTGAGGCATAGCAATTTGCATTTTCATTTTCCAGGAGATGCAGATGCAATTGGCTCAGGAAACACTTTGCTAACTGAGCTTAGAATGGGGTTGTAGCTTAGTTCATAGATTATTTGCCTAGCATGCACAAGACTTTAGGTTCAATTCCCAGCAATGTATAACGCCGTCATGGTAGCGCTCATCTGCAATAATAGCATTTGGGAGACAGAGGCAGGAGGATCAGGAGTGAAAGGCCATCTACACGTGCATAGTGAGTTTGAGATCAACTTGTGCTAGCTAGAGAGAGAGCGAGAGCTAGAGCGAGAGAGAGAGAGAGAGAGAGAGAGAGAGAGAGAGAGAGAGCACCGTGAGCTAACGCAATATTTACCTCATTTCTCTAGACATGGATTAGACAACAAAATCCTTTCCCATGAACTTGAGGCAGAATTTGCTTAGCTGAAAAAAATGTGTGTTGTCTTGGTGGATGAGAGAAGTGGAGAAGGGTATGTATTTGCATCCTTATAATTGGCCCACAGAAGCATTAGCTCCTGATGAGCACAGTTGATAAGAAAGGTACTGTGCAGAGTTAAGACTAGGATTAGGTCTCTTCATTCGGTGAAGCACACAGCCACCACATGTGGTCAGCAGGCGCTTTGTGGATTAGAAAGGTCTTTCCTGTGCATTTGTTAATTTGATCCCTAGAGAGACCCTGCAAGGTGAACAAGACATATATCATCACCCCATTTACACCTAAGGAGCCACAAGAGGGAAGTAACCACTTTGCTCGTCCATGGTACAGCAGGCACATTACATATGACAGTTCATTTCATTCTCAAGACCCTCAGCAACGGGTGCTGTTACTTATGGTACAGATGGGGGTTTGGGACCTAGAGCCCTAAAGTCAGTTTCTCCCGATCCCCATACAGGATGTTCCTAAGGCACCATATGTTCTGTGCATGATGGGCATACGTTTGTAACTATATGTGTAGCTGTAAGAGACTCTTATTCTTTCACATTCTGTTGTGACCTCCTTCTCTTAATTCAGGGTGTTAACTCTGGAGTTTTGATCTACTGTAACACAGAATCAAGATTTTGGAGACAGAATGGGAAACAAAAAAGCTGAATGGGGGCAAAGAACAGAAGCTGGATTCCAGCGAGACATGGAAAAAGGTGAAAGAAGGGAGCCGGGATTCACTTTCTTTCTCAGTGTTGAAAGTTTGGTGGGGTTGGCAAAGTGAGGACCAAAAGGAAATGGGAAAATTTCACAGAGATTATCTGCGTGTGCTAAGTTGGGTCCCTATTAATATTCATTGACTAGTGCAGGAAAATTGAAATACATGTAAAATTTCCTTTGGTTGCCGATTAGTACTCATTGGTATGTGATGCTGGATAGAGAATGGGTTGCCTGAGACTCCAGATTATCTTAGCGCTATGCATGCAGATGTTTTATAAAGCTAGTTGAACGTGAAAGGTCGGGTGTAAAAATGTGGCTCAGTGATAGAAAAGCTGAGCATGAAGAAGTGTTAAAGGAGAGTCAAATAAAAGACAAAGTATTTCCTGTGAATTGAAACAGTCCTCCAAGGAAGGACTCACAGGATCCAGAAATCCCAGGAAACTTACAAGTCCCAGGACTCTCAGGAAACTTACAAGTCCCAAGAGTATCAGGAAACTTACAAGACTCAGAAGACTCAGGAAACTTGTAAGACTGATCAGACTCAAAGTGCCTTGGTAGATGAGTTTATATAAAAGTATCAGCAATGGCTGGAGCACAATGGGGGAGACTTTAGAATGGTATCTATCTGCCAGTTGTGCAGGGAAGTCCAGTGATGGAGCTTTTGGGAGCAGCCACCCATGCTGGATGGGCTTGTGGGTGATTCAGCTACCCTGTTCACCACGCTCCTGTAACTCACTGGTGAGTCACCAACCTGAACTTGAATGGAATGATCTGCTGTTTTCTTCATTATCCTATCTATTTGAGGGTGATCAGAAAGCATTCCAGTCACATGGCACAAAGATAGAAACAAATCCAAACGTAAAAGGCGGTAAATTATTAGAAAAATGGACGGGGCAGATATGTGTGTCAGGGAAATGGAAATCAAGGAAAGTCAATTTGTTCTACGCATGTGTCCCAAGTTTCCTAGTGAAGTAAACTTTCTGAGTTATGAGTCACTAGTAGGAATATGGTTTCCGGTGCCACACATGCACATACAAAGACAGTTTTCAAAGGAAACAATACTTATTTTGTGGTCCTCCAGTGAGCCACTTCTCACAATGTCCTTGGTGGCCCCCTTCACCCTGCCCCAAGAGCTATTAGAAAACATGCTGCAGACGTAGGCTAGGTGAGCTCTATACCGGGACTCATCTTCTTGGAAGGGTGACTCTTGAGGAAGTGCCCGCCGAGAATTAAGCTGCCATACTCTGGCAGTCCCAGTATGGTTCTGTGGAGAGGTTAGCTGGGGAAACACCAAAGCCTGGCTGATTTCCTCACCCACAGCAAACACCAATTTGTCAGCCACATGAATGAGTTTCTTGGCAGTGAATCCTGCTGCCCCAGGTAAACCATCCCATCTGTCTCTATGACTCGGGGATGAGCCATCGTCACCGATCCGTAGCAAACAGTAGAGTCACCAGCTTGTTTTAGGTACATTTAGTCTTGTTCTGCCGCATGCAGTAAGCAAACATCTTGGTCACTCTCCTTTATCCTGTTCACTTTCGTCCCATTTTTGTAAAATGTTAAATTGGTTCATGACCCACTAATGAGTCATGATCACTTTAAGAAGTGCTATTGTAATCAGTGGCAGATGTGCTTGAGATAATCTGCCTTCCAGTCTCATGCTTGGTGCTGTTACTCTTAGAATTGTGATGTGGACAAAATGAAAGTGATGTCAAGGTGTCCCTCGGTCCAGGGCTGTCTTGAGGAAGGCTACCCTGACCAATGGACAATTCTATTCCATAGACATTGTACCTGGGATGCTATTCAGCACTTCTTTGTCCTAGCTCTGTAAGCACAATTTGTAACCAAGCATGGTGTACTGGGACCTGATCCTGCCAGGTACTGTATCCATTCCAACATACAGAAGAAAGATGTTTCCCCTAGATACCTCTTCGTCTCCCCTCGATTGCTCCAGTCCCTGGGGTAAGAGGAAGCAACCATCTTTCTACGAGACTCAATCTTCCTAGAACACAGTCTTATCAAAGGACTTCTTTCTTTTACTCAAGGACTCCAGGGTGGGTTCTGCAGTTTCAAAGGGAGCTTGTTAAAGATAGCGTCCCAGGACTCACGATCACGCACGGTCTCAAAATTCTCCTCAGAGTGGGGCCTGGGCCTCTGTGTTATACCAAGCCCCTCAGCTGTGACACTTTGACCCTCAACAAGCTCAGTTACACTGATGGCTTCTGGTGGATCTGTCTATTTAAATAGTTAGAGCTTCAGTTCTAGCAAGAAGTGCGTGTATTTTGTCTTCATGCCCACACGCATACGTGTGAAAGAAGCAGAGGTTTCATGGAGCTCCAGGATGTGTGTGCTGTGTTCTGACATTTTCTTTGCTTTAATTTTTTCAAATACTGGCTGTGACTCATTGGCTGAGGGTGTGACTCACCGATGGGTCTCACTGTACAGCTAAAAGCAAACCGACCTGAGCAATAGGTCTGCGAGGATGCGTGGCCGGTTCTTTTGTATTTCTGCTGTAATGATGGTCATTTGGCGTTGTGAGGGTAGCCCACTTCCTCCCAGCTGCCCTTTGATTTCAATATTACTGGAGCTTGCGTTTATGCAGCACTTAGCTGCTTTGTGGTTCAATGCAGTGAGCCTTATGAGAACCCTGAGAAGTGTGATTTTCCTTGCAGCTGGCTTCCCAATAGAGTCTTGTCTAGGCTTCAGGTTGAAATCTTGAAGCACCGGGGATCCACCCCTCAGAGAAGGTGTTAGGAGGGGCCAGGACAGAGTGGAAGATACCTCTGCTTTCTCCCACGGTGCTCATTCCTAAGTCTTCTGGGAACAGGGATGGAGTCTGACTTCTGAGAGGAGGATTCTGAAATGCGCTGTTGTAGGGTCTGGCCACTCCGGAGCTGGGAGAGAGAAACCGGAGGGGACATCGGGACAGCACGCTGAGTGCCTGCACCTTGGCCATCTGTGACCTCTTGAATTGGTGTTTATGTGCTGTCACTTCTTGGTCTGAGCGGTTCCCTAGGTTTATTCTGCCATGTCGCCACATTGCCTGTCTCTAGCCTGCCTCGTTCACAGTCAGCGGACATCAGTGATGGGAATTTGGGACTGGAAGTCATTCTTGCTTTCCTTCCATCCTCTCAATCCGCTTTCACGATCCCTTCCTTGCTGTCAGAAGAGGTCCCATGTTCTCTCTGTCCCCAGGTTCCAGATGGTTTTAGCTTTCCATCATTTTGACACTCCAGACAGCCCCCAAAATCAAAGCAAATTCAGAAATGTGCCATTTATGGTGTCCAAGAAAGGCAAACATGTCGTCCATGACTGATTTAGTGGCCGCAGCTGGGCGTGGATGCAGACAGACAACTAATGAGGTAATTTTTCTAAACACAAACTGTAAACACGGGAGTGGTTCCCTCCCTCTCCGCCAGTCCCTTCATCCCCGCTGTCTCCCGGCTTTCTGTAGAGATCCACTCCCCTTGTGTATGTCTGCATAGTTACAAGGTAATCTGTGGCCCTCCAAAATGATGCATTGAGGTCCCAATTCTCAGTCCTTTAAAGTGTAACCTGGGTTGGAGCCACTCTGGTGAGCCTCTGTGGCTAGTTGTCTCGTGACAAGGGAAAAATTTGGATGCTGAGGCTTGCTTAGAGGGAAGAGATACAGTGAGACAATGGCCATTTACAAGCAAAGGTGTGGACCAGACTCTCCTACAGAGACTGAGGAAGGAGCCAGGTCTGCCACCGTTTTGTTCCAGAAGCACAGCCTCCAGGTATGCAAAGCAAAGGTCTGTGGTTGAAGTCAACTCATCTACGGTGCTTTGTCCTTTCAGCTCCGGCAACAAGACATACCACGGTGTAACGGCTGTTTCGTCTGTGCTCTCTGCAGGGGCGAGCCTCCTTCCTGGAGCAGAGGCAAAGGCAGGGGAGAGCTGAAGGAGTTTTCTCAGAAAGCGAGAGGCTTGCAATCCAGGGTTCTTTGCTACCAGCACATCCAAAGCCACACCAGGATTCTGTGGTATTTCTGAAAATTCTACAATTGATATCTGAACTACAGTTAGACACTGTCAAACCACCCCTCAGCGTGGCTCTCCCTTTAGTCCTGTGTGCCACACTGAGTGCTCATCACGTACCCACACAGTATCGCTTGACCTGGACTAGCATGTGGTTAGGGACACGCATTGTATGAATGGCCGTGGGCATTCCATTCACTCTCTGTACCCATACCTGTCACTGCTGGGACAAACCCCCTACGTTTTAGAGACTCAGCTTAAAGAGCTATTTTGGTTTACATTTTAAAGGGATTGTCCATCCCAGTGGGGAACCAGCTCTGACTGTGGTGGCAGTAGCATGTCCCATGATCTAGTCGTGTGCTGGCAGATAAGGACATAGGGGACGTGGGATGAAATAGGAGTGACGTATAACCTTTGAGAGCTGCCGTGAGTGACCTATGCCACCAGCTGTGTCCCACATCTGAGAGGCTCCACAGCCTTCCATGACACCATGTTAGCAGGGGATCAAGTGTCCAAACACAGGAGCCTTTGAGGACCTGTTGGGATGGAACCCGAAACAATGCAGACGTCTGGATGGCTCCCAGGGATTCTCCTGCTACGTTCTGTCTGTGCCTTGTGAAGTAACAAGGAGATGTCAGCCGACCGCACAGCAGTCCAGAAGCAGAACTGGCAGTGAGCAGCCCCAGAGGTGCGTGGGCCGAGGAGAAGCGTCAAGGTTTGTGATATATGCTCCGAGATAGTGTGTGCAAAGTTTTCCAGGCTGAAGCATGCACAATTCTAAGTTAGCATGAGCAGGCATGACAGCAGGTAATGAATACAAATATCATGTTATTTTTCTGTATTGTGATACGCCCGTGGTGTTTGTCAGCCTCTTAGAACTTGTAATTTTTCATGATTTTTCTTATTTAAGGTATTTACCTTCGAACCTCACTCTGTGTTCATAATCTTCTACTCTGTTCCTTAACAGGCTTTTCTCAGAAATGCATCAGCTTCAGGTACCATCCATTTAGATTTAGTCCTGTGTGTGAGGGATGAAGAGGGGACAGGGGTGGGGGAGGTGGCGGGGCGGGGATAGAGAGGAAAGGCAGGGCTGAGGAGGAAAGGATGACAGGAAGGAGGGCCCGAGGGAGGGACACTGGAGAGGGACAGTGTATTGTTGCTCCCGGCTGCTGTGATGAAAGGCCATGACTAAGACAACCTATACAGAAGTTTATTTTGGCCTCTGGCTCCGGAGGGAGAGTCCACAGCAGGGAGACATGGAGGCAGCAGGCAGAGCAGGAAGCTTAGAGACTCATTGTTATACCACAAGCATGAAGAGGAGAGAATAACCTGGAAGTGAGGCCAAGCTGTGAGCTCTCAGTCTGCCCCCAGTGGTACTCTTTCCACGCCTCCTCTCTAAAAATCTGGAAGTGTTTGTATCCATCAAACCTGGGCTTTAGAGATAGCTCAGGGGTTAAGAGCACTGCCTGTTGTTCCAAATGTCCTGAGCTCAATTCTCACAATGATCTGTAATGAGATCTGGTGCCCTCTTGAGGAAGAGACCTGGTCAGTTGTCCTCATCAACTTAGACCATGAAACCCAATACGGACAAGTTCAATAGAACCACCATATATAAGCTACCCATGCATGTATTGCCAGGGCATACATTTCAGGTCATGAGGTTTGGTGGCAAATGTCCTTACTCACTAAAGCCATCTCACTGACCCCAGGGCAGATTCTTGTCCAAAGCATTAGGTGTGATATCTTAGAGGCCACACCTACTCAACAGACACAGTCACGACTCAACACGTCACTGCGATGCTGTGTAGGAGACAGAGAGGTCTTGGTGCTCACAGATAAGCACTAGGGAACCTGCAATACTAAGTCCATAGGGTTCTTCCTTCAAGGAAAGGTGTCTGCCCAGAAGGTTGGGAGAGAACATGTTAATAGCCCGGTGACCCTTGCTCTACTGTGTGGCTGACATCTTTTCTGGATCCTCCCCTAGACCCTTATCATAAACCTGTTTTTCTCAGTCAATCAATAGAATCTATCTTTCCTTCTGCTCCTGATTTGGACCTTGAGATTTCTGTCTGGTGCTCCAATATGGATCTCTGTCTCTGTCTCCTTTCAT
>NC_022028.1:1784312-1792235 GCF_000317375.1 Microtus ochrogaster | reverse complement strand
AAAAAAAAAAAAAAAAAAAAAAAAAAAAGAAAGAAACTACTGACTGCAGAGTCTGAACCAACACTGGCTCCTGAGTCGTGTTGGACTGAACTGCCTTCTTGACTCTCACAGATCAGTCTCTCCGCTGTCTGTGACGGTCTCACAAGAGCCTGTGCCTACCTGGGTAATGGGAAAGAGGAGGTTGACAAGGCCAGAGGATCTGCGAGAGACCAGGGAGAGCTTGGGACAACACAGTTTTCTCAACAGGACAAGGTTGCTCTATTCTGGGTTTGATTTCCTCTTTGAAAAACAAAGTGGGTGAACAAAGTGACGTCAGACACCAGCTTTGATGTGTGTGTGTGTGTGTGTGTCCTGCAGAGGAGAATTCACAGCGGAGTTGAGGAGGCCAGCCTGAAAACCCCACCCTCTTGCTCCCTTCTTCCTGCTGCTAAAGCATGCTTTCTTCCCTGGGAGGAAGGCTGGTGCTTTCTGAAAGAAATGATATTTTCTTTTGAAATATTGCTTCTGGATCAGCTTTGCATCCACAAGAAATGAGAACCTGGGGTTCTTGGTGGTTTCCTGGGTATGTTCTGCACCTGCTGTCACTCACGATGCCATTCGAGACACCGACAGCTGCCCCAGAAAAACTGCAGTGACATGTAAGAGGTGGGCTACCCCACTGCACCAGCCACCGTAGCACCTGCTCATGCCGAGGCTGTCAGAGAAGGCCAGGCCAGTGAGAAGGGCGTCATGGCTCCTCTCCTGTGAAGTACACAGGTCTCTACTAGATGTGCTGGCCCCTTTCATGCAGCAAGGGCTGAGGCCTTGGGCAAGCTCGGGGATGCTGTTTTCTTCAGGCTTCCAGCAGTGGGAATGATTTTGTCAAGGAAGGAGAGATCTTTGGGGTGGGGGAAGGGAAGAGAGTAAATCTCACAGGGAGAAGGAGTTGAGGGTTTTGGTTCATGTGGGTTCATGTGAAGCGATGTTTAGAAGAGTTGGTTGTGGAACGCAGGACTCGGCGGATGGTGCGGGGATTTTATTCTGTTTGCCACTGACTGTTCTTGAGCCTGTAGAAATCAAAATGGGAGAAAAAACTCAACAATGCCAATCAATATCGCTATCCCAGCAGGAGAAAGAGCCTGAAGTCAGTCAGACGAGAGGTGCAGCTGGCCAAGGAAAGAAAGGTGCAGTCCGGGAGTAGGGCAGGAGATGGGAAGGGGCCGGGAGAGTTAGCCACGCAGCAGCTCCCGTCTCCAGCCAGCAGTGAACGCCAATCAGGCCCAGGGCTACTCCAGCCTGACTCAGCATCTGCAATCAGCTCTCATTAGGAAGCCCAGGCCCAAGTGGCCTGTGATTGTATGTTTTTACACTAATTAATTTATTCTCATCAGAGGCAGCAACCTCCTCTCAAGAGTCTGGGGACCAGCGGCAGATTAACCACAGGCCAAGCTCCCCAAACTTCTGTGGTTGTTTACAAGGAGGAAGATGCTGGGTCGTTTGTCGTTTTGAGTCATGGCCCTGTCTTTGGAAGGTGCCTGGAGCAGGAAGGCTGGCAGTCAGAACTGTGTTTACAACGAGGAGGATGCTGGGTCGTGTGTCTTCAGAAGGTGCCTGGAGCAGGAAGGCTGGCAGTTAGAGCTGTATTTCTGAGACTGTTTGTAACAATCCGGGCAAGGTGCCTTTGTTTTATGTTTCCCCAAAGAAGGGTCACCAAGCCTGGCTGCATATCAAGGTGTTCTCAGGCCTGCAAGATGCAGATGGCTGGAGGGAGCTCTGATGTCTGTCTGTCTTCCTTTCTCTTCCACTCCTTGACTGTCAACAATAGCAGTCACCACCTGTCTTGTGTCAAATTTGGCTACGGAGGCAAAAATACAGCTTTCCCCTCTGTGCTCTCTCTTGTATTTCTGGGTACAGTTGGTACCCATTTTAGAACTGTTTCTGTGGAATACCCCATCCCCATCCCTCAGGGCACGCCCATGCCTAAAGACCTGGTCTACCTCTTACTCCTTAAACGCTGCCTGCCTCTTAGCTTCTCTCACGTGGTTCCTTTCCCTTCTGTCACCCCTCCCAGGTTAGGGGCTTATTCTTAGACTTCTCCAATAAATTCATTCTTTGCAGGGAGGGACTGTGCCTGATACTTAGGGTGACATCTAATCTTCCGTTTAAACCAAGACTGGCAGCTGCTGCTGACAGCGGATCCTTTTTTATCGGCCCTCCGTCCTCATGTGTTCTGACAGTTGCTTCCTGCAAGCCCAAGGCCTTTCTTTCCCTACTCACTGGAGCAGAAGCCTGAGCCCACCCGGCCAGGATCAGCTTCCTCCACAGATCTGAAGGAGTTGGGTAAACACCTATTTTCACAGCTGACATGATTATATGGAGCCATCTCTTCACCAGGCAGAGCTTCCCAGGGGACTGAGCTTGTCCCCAGGTGCCCACAGTGTTAATCAGGACTTATTCAGTTCCTTTGTGTGTTACTCTCTGCTTTCTCTGCAACAAATGTCTTGCATTCAAATTTTTGTATCAGGGACAATATGAGCTTGTGTGTTGTCCTACCTTAGAGACTCTTGACTTGGCACCAGCTAGCCCAGTGCTAGCCTGGAGCACTCACACTCTGACAAGGGCATGCATGAATGGATGGAGGATGTTTTATTGCAGTGGTTTGAATGAGAATGTCCCACACAGGATTACGCATTTAAATACCTGGATCCTAGTTGGTGGTGATGTTTGGGGGAGATGTAGGAGGTGCAACCTTGCTGTATGAAGTATGTCCTGGGGGTGGCCTTTGAGAGTACATAATCTCATCTGACTTTTGTTTTGCTGTAGGCAGACTTTTCTGTCCCACCTGCCAGCTCCCAAATCATGACACAGATACCTATTGTTAATTATGAAGGCTCAGCTGACAGCTTAGGTTTGTTCCTAAGTAGCTCTTATAACTTAAATTAACCCATACTTTTATTAATTTTCTTTCTACCACATGACTTTTGCCTCTAGCTCATTTTGTGTGTCCAACTTACTCCACATCCATCTAGCTTCTTCCCAGCATTCTCTCTGTCCAGCTTTCCCATCTACACCTCCTACCTAGCCAATGGCTGTTTAGCCTTTTCTTGAACCAATGAGAATGTGCCTTGGCAAAGACTCATCTTCACAGTGTACAAAAAGACTACTCCACAAAAGTTTACTCTCTGCTTCATGCTTGTGGTTGAAGATGTGATCTCTCAGCTTCCTGCTCCTTCCATGGTGACTGCTCCTTGTTGTCATGACTTCCTACCACGATGGGCTCTCATGCTTACAGGATCATAAGCCCAAATAAACTCTTTTTTTTTCTACAAGTAACTTTTGGTGATGGTGTTTATCACAGCAACAGAAAGTGACTAATGAACACGTTCACTTACAGGAGAACCAGGTTCTTGTGGCACAGGAAGGCAGGATGCATTTTCCTCTTGTCTTCTCGATGCTCTTCTCCTAGACAGCAAATTCCATCTTCTCTCTTCAGTTCCAGTCTTCAAAGCCTTCATTTCCATTCCTGTTCTTAGTGGATGGCTAACTTTCCATTTCACTGTTAGCGCAGGGGCCATGGGACAAGAACGTCCTACTCTACCCGTCTGCTGGCCCCATCATATCTACCCCAACATCTGTCTGTCTACAGTCTGCACTTGTCTCCTGCATCTCCCCCACCTCCTCTCCCTGCATCTAACTCCTCTTATCTACCTACCCACCCTCTCTTCTCTACATCTACCTCTTCCTCCACCTTTTCTCATCTACCAATACACCCAAGATGCCTTCTTACTCAAATTTATGTGATCACTGGCATCTTCCTGATCCCACTCCCTCACCCACATCTACCCACTCACATCTGAACTGAGACGCTCTATCAGCTCCCATCCACACTTCCAAGGCTCGCCCACTACTCCCTGGGGGCCCTGAACCCTATAGCTGCTGTCACTCTTCTCCTGGGCTTTGTTCTTTTGTTCCCTCTTGGAGGTCTTTCTTCTTATGACTGCACATGTACCAGGTAGCAGTGGTGCACGCCTTTAATCCCAGCACTCAGGAGGCAGAGGCAGGATCTCTGTGAGTTTGAGCCCAGCCTGGTCTACAAGAGCTAGTTCCAGAACAGGCTCCAAAGCTACAGCAAAACCCTGTCTCAAAAAAAAAAAAAGACTGCATGATGTCTCCTCCCTTCTCCCAATGCTCCTCCTAACTGCTCTCCAAGCTTTCTTACAACCTGACACCTCTTGCATTTGGCTTAGCTTTTGTGTCTGCCTCCCTTAAAGTGTAAAACTCCATTTAGGCAGGAGCCCTTGTTTTATTTTTTGCTTTAGAAATGTTCACAGGAAGAAGTCAGGCATGCTGCAGATGTCTGAAGGGAGAGAATTTAAGGAGTTTAGACTGTAAGGCCTGAAGCTGTCCTTGAGGACCACCCAAGCATAGAGGTCTCACTTTTAGATGAGCGTGGAGGTGCAGGCTCCTTGGAAGCATCTTTGACAGTTAGTGTTCAAACCTCTCAACCACAGAGTCCACAGCAACCATCACAGCCTGTTCTCTAATGTGACATCAACTCCTTGGCCCCCCAGGAGATCCAAAGCTCTCAAGATTATGAACTGGAACTTTCCCTTGGAAATTCTTGACGTATAACTCTGGGCTCAACACGGTATAAAGTAAAAGCTCTATCCTTCTGTGTCAGTGGTTGTAATCATAGCCACTGTCTACTATGTACCTACCACCCAAAGCCAAGGCTTCAGTCCTGAAGAGGTTACAAGGACATTGACGCTCGTGGAGCTGGACAACCTGCCCCTGAAAGGGAGAGAAGTCAACAACCGGCAGTGCCAGGGGTCCTCACTGCATTGTGCTGGGGAGGATGAGATGGGGCAGAGGAAAGACAGCAGATTCCAGAACATTCACCACCCCCTAATACCTGAAAGGACAGTGCTGTAGCCACAGGGAGTCAACAAACTAAAGAGTGAACTGGGGTCTTCAGAGAGAGAGAGAGAGAGAGAGAGAGAGAGAGAGAGAGAGAGAGAGAGAGGCTGGTCAGCAGAGGGTGGCTAAAAGGTGCCTGGTACTAAAACAAGGTAGGTCCCAGAAGGTAAGCCAGGTGCCAGCCTGTCCAGCTCATGCCTGAAGCGGTGGCACATGGCGAGGAGGCTGTAGATGCTGATGAACTAGCCTAGGCCAAGGTCTGACTGGCTGGATTATAACTTTCCAGCTGGAGCCAGATGCAGACCCACATGCAGCTGGAGTGTTTGCCAGTTCCTGGAACAGCCTTTCCGAGTTGCCTTGGTCACCATAAACAAGGAGTGACAAACTTGGCGGGTCGCAAGTCTCCCTCACAGTGCACTTTCCACGGAGGTGTTGATTAATGTGCCAAGATTCGCTAGTGAGCGCCACTTCTGCCCCTCCTCCCGGAGATAAGTTACCAGCTTCATAAGCAGCTCAGGGAAGGACTGCTGGCTGGACTTGTGGTCCTGAGGTCTGTGAGCTCCTTCCTGTGGAGCCAGGCTCCCACTACCCAGGAAAGCGGCAGAGGGTAGAGGAGATTTCCTGTATCCCAATGGTTTCACGGAAGGAGAGCCTAGCCTTGAAAACTGACACAGTTAGAGGCAGTGGTAGAAACAGACATTCATGTGGGTCTTTCAGGAATATTGCTGGATCTACCTTCATTGCTTTGTAGGGCAAAACAGATGTACATGTGTCCAGATTTTCAACAGCCAGGGTGTGATCTGGATCCCCCGTGCCATGACAAATGGACTGCTGTGGTAGAGGCGCTGGTTACAGAGGGGGCCTAGAAGCCCCAGAAAAGGGCTTTGTGATAAATCGCATTTGCTAATTTATTTTGTATGCACATATGGTGTGCATAGAGGTCAGAGGACAACTCGCAGTGATTTTTTTTATATCCTCCCACCACATGGGCCCTGGGGATTGAGCTCAGATCCTCAGCTTGATGGTGGGCACCTTTGCCTGCTGAACCATCTTCCCACCCTGAGCTATTTCTCTCTCTCTTCATTTTTCACTTTCATTTGGAATATATTTCTTTTTTAAAACATTTATTCTTTTACTTCATTTTACATTCAGGAAAGGTTCTTCCTCCACCCTTTTACCCCCTCCCTCCCCCCAGCTCAGCCCCTGCTGCAGGAACTCCATCCAGTAGCCTTTAAGATACCAAGCCACTTGGGCTTGGCCTCTTATACTATAAATGCTGACATAAAGAGCACACTCTCTCTCTCTCTCCCGGCTTTTGGATTTTGTTCCTGTTTTCGGTTTGTGCAGAGGACTGTGATCTGTGAGTCTACCCCTAAATAAATAACCCTTTATTATACTCAATTTGAGATGGTGTGGGATTATTTTGTATCTTCCATCTTCATCTGGGGCCACATGAATCCTAACCTCATACCTACAGGGATAGGCCAAAAAAGGCCTAAAAGGTCCGCCACCCAAAAGGTCTCCCAGCCCCACCCGCCTGGCTTGATTTCACCTACTAAGTGGCTTTTTGCTAAACTCTGCCACAGCCACAGAGGAGCTACCATGAGAAAACTTGGCAATTTTTGAAAGATGTATGATAGCAAACAATCTTACCATTCAGGAATATAATAACCTTTTTTGTTTATACTGTGGATGGTATTCTGCAAGGCTGAAGTAATTTTTCTTATCCATCCATTGATTTGTTTTCAGAATTAGTTTTGTTTTTCATATTATATCATTAAGAAAATTGTTTGATAACAGAGTCAAGAATGAGGCACTTTTAGAAATGGTACAGTCTTTATAGACTAATAATGAACAAATAGTTGAAAAAATTAATACTATTGAAAAGGATCACATTAATTTGACAGACAAAATCCAATCAATGTTGAAGGGTGCTGAGACATGATCTGAAAGAATTTGTGCTGTTGAATTTAACAATCGGAATCTGTTGAAAACTATGATAGTTTAATAGATAAGGTATCTCTCCAGGAAGGCAATATGCATACCATCAAAATTAAAGAGAGAACACTTTAGTGACATTTTACAAAGATTAACTAAGGCTGTATAAGTAGGAGTAACAGACCTGGAAGTTAGACATCCTCTTATTGAATCTCTGGCTTTTGAATGAGATTTTGGATGAGATGTCTTCATTTCTGGACAAATTTCATACCTTGGAATCATCAATGAGGGAATTTGAACAGAACACTGAACAGAAGATTCAAACTTTACAGAAGGCAGTGGTAAAAAGATTGAGGAAATTATTGAAACTAATGAGCAGGGAGAGAAGGGACAAGGACAGAATTTAACCTCGTCAGTACATGCCAGAGATTGGGATGACTTACCCAGAGTTTTAGCTGCCTATCTGATAATATCTCCTGAGAAGCCATTTGGCACAAAGTACTTGAAGGTAGTCAAAGAATATACATGACAACCTATAGGTATGAGTGATCTAAAAGAAATTAAGCAAGCAATAGTATCTTATGGCCTATATTCACCATTTGCTAGGAAAATGGTGAAAATGTGTGCTTCAAGCATTAAGGCAACCCCATGTGATTGGCTTCAATTAATCTCAGTGGTCCTAGAAATTGGGCCTCAGCTGCTATGGAAATGCTATTGGCTAGAAGAGGCAAAAATTTTAGAATTACAGGGAGATGCAAAAGAATTTGAGGCTTTTTTTTTTTAAACAGAAAAAGGGGAAATGATGGAGGTGGGTCTTGTATCTATTTGTTGCTTTCATTGGTTAATTAATAAAGAAACTGTTTGGCCCTCTGATAGGGTAGAATTTAGATAGGCTGAGTAGACAGAACAGAATGCTTGGAGAAAGAAGCAGATTCAGGCAGTCGCCATGATTCTCCCACTCCAGACAGACGCAGGTTAAGATAATTCCTGGTAAGCCAGCTCATGGTGCTACACAGAATATTAGAAATGGGTTAGATCAATATGTAAGAGCTAGCCAATAAGAGGTTAAAACTAATGGGCCAAGCAGTG
>NC_022028.1:1782531-1783876 GCF_000317375.1 Microtus ochrogaster | reverse complement strand
TTTTAGTGACATTTTACAAAGATTTAATAAGGCTGAGCAAGTAAGAGTAGCAAACCCAGATGTTAGATGTGTATTTATTGAATCTGTGGTTTTTGAAAATGCCAACTTAGAATGTAAAAAGATACTTGGTCCTTTAAAGGTTACATTAGCACCAACGAATGAATGGATCCTGTATACAATGAATGTTGAGACAGTTAACTATAATACTGAGGCTTGGGTAGGAGACGAAATTTCCAAAGGCAAGAGGAGACATCAAAGTGCCAAATGTTTTAATTGTGGTAGAATGGGACATCTAAGAAGGGATTGTGGACAAGGAATTCCTAGAAATAATGTGTTCTTTGAGCATGGCAGGAATAGACAATTTCAGTCTTCTGGAATCTGTAGTAGATGTGGCAAAGGCCAAAATTGGACCAATGAATATAGATCAATAAAAGGCAGGCAAGGCAACCTGATACTATTGGGAAACTCCGTGTGTGTGTGGGCCTTTCAAGGCCCCCATGTCAAATGTGGTTCAGTCATTCCCAGTCACTGTGAAGAACATGTCTCACCAGGAAAATTAAACAATCCAGTACCTACTGTAAAAAAAAATAGTGTTCTGGATGATAGAATAGACATGGATGATAAATCAAAAACTCTAGTAGGAAATAAGAAACGTATATTTTAGCAGACTTATGTGAATGATGAAAGACCAAAGCTAAGAGTGCATAAAAATAACATTGTAATTGAAGGATTACTAGACATGGGTGTGGATATGAGTATCATCACTCCAGAATCTTGGCATCCAAATTGGTCTCTTCAAGAGGCAGATGTTCAATTCCTAGGAATTGGAACCCTATCTCAAGTGAAACAAACCATGAGATGGGTTAAATGCATAGCACCAGGACAGAGAGGAAGGATGAGGAGGCCATATGTGGCTAATAATACAGTAAATTTATGGGGTTGTAACCTGATACAACAAGGGAATACTCAGATTAACATTCCTGTAGCCTCAGAAACTCATGTTTCTTGGAAGAATATTATAAGGTACTATACATAAAGGTTACTGGCTATTCAGGCTGTACAAGAACACAAAACAACTAGCAAACCTTTAGAGGTACCAATATCCCTACCTTTAAAATGGTTAACTGAGAAACCAATATGGGTTAAACAATGGCCTTTAACAAAAGACAAGCTGTAGGCTTGGCTTTAGAACAACTGGTACAGGAGAAATTAGATGCTCACCATATTGGAGAATCAACCAGTTCTTGGAATTCTCCTATACTTAGAAAGAAACCTGGAAAATGGAATGGTGACAGATCTAAGAGCTGTCAAAAAGGTAATTCAACCTATGGGCCCTCTACAATTT
>NC_022028.1:1765070-1781481 GCF_000317375.1 Microtus ochrogaster | reverse complement strand
GGGGAGGAGACAGAAATCTTTAATAAACAAATAAATAAATTAAAAAAGAAAGTCTTGCTTAAATGGGGATTACAAATTGCTCCTGAAAAAATACAAAGAGGAGATTCAGTCAATTACCTATGATATAAAATAGGTTTAAAGAAATTTAGAACACAAAAGGTACAAATTAGGAGAGACCGATTGCAGACTTTTAATGACTTTCAATGATTGTTAGGAGACATTTTCCATCTATGACCAGCAGTTGGGATAACACCTGATCTAATAGTTCATTTAAACAATGGTGACAAAGACTTAAATAGTCCCAGGGAATTAACAGCTGAATCTGAGAAAGAATTGACTGTGGTTGAAGAAAAATTACAGGAGGCACATGTGGATTGGGTGAATCCAAATCTTAAATGTACTCTAGTCATTGCCTTCCAGAATTTCCCCTACAGGAATTTTAATGCAGAGGGAAGATATTATCTTAGACTGGGTCTTTTTACCATATAAGCCAAGTAAAAAATTTAAAAACTTATGTGAAAAAAGTCTAGGAATTAATCATAAAAGGAAAATTGAGACTTCATCAACCAGCAGGTATAGATCCAGCAGAGATTATAGTGCTTTTTACTACAGATGAAATTAAAAAAAAAAAAAACCGTGGGAAGACAACGAACCCTGGCAAAGAGCTTGTGCTAATTTTTTAAAAGATTAATAGAAATTACCCCAAAAGCGATAGAATTAACCTTATAAAGAGAACTACTTGGCTTCTTCCACAAATTGTACTTGATGTGCCAATAACTGGAGCCCATACAATTTTATGCTGATGCAAAAGAAGAAAAGGCAGGTTACAAATCAGAAAATTTAAGTGATGTGGAACAAGGCCCTTATAATTCTGTCCAAAGGGCAGAGCTATATTCTATGTTCATGGTACTAAGGGATTTTAAAGAACCTCTCAATGTAGTTACTGATTCACAATATGCAGAAATGATTGTCCTGCATATTGAAACCACTGAATTTATACCAGATGATAGAGAATTGACTTCGTTATTCATTTAGGCTCAAGATATAATCAGAAGGGGCTGGAGAGATGGCTCAATGGTTAAGAGCACTGCCTGCTCTTCCAAAGGTCCTGAGTTCAATTCCCAGCAACCACATGGTGGCTTACAACC
Source organism: Microtus ochrogaster (assembly GCF_000317375.1). Taxonomy (NCBI): domain Eukaryota; kingdom Metazoa; phylum Chordata; class Mammalia; order Rodentia; family Cricetidae; genus Microtus; species Microtus ochrogaster. The sequence continues at coordinate 1,780,333 of NC_022028.1, read as the reverse complement.
ATCTGTAATGAGGTCTGGTGTCATCTTCTGGGCTGCAGACATACACAAAGACAGAATATTGTATACATAATAAATAAAAAAAGATATAATCAGAAATAGGCTTTGTCTCATATATATGACACACATCCAATCCCATACGGGTCTGCCATGTCCTCTAGCACAGGGTAGTGCAGAAATTGACTGATAATTGATTGGAAATATCCTGAAGGCCTCAGAATTTCATAAGAAACATCTTGTCAATAGCAAAGATTTAAAGAAAGAGTTTTCTGTTAAATGGGAACAAGCTAAGGAGATTATAAAGAGCAAGTAGTTGTTCTTTCTATAATTAAATTCTGTTGCCTGCAGGGGGTAACCCAAAGGGTACTCAAAGGAATAAAATCTGGCAGATGGATTTGTCCCACTTTACAGAACTTGGAAAATTAAAACATGTATACCACACCATTGATACTTATTCAGGTTTTTAATGGCCAACTGCCTTGAGCTCAGAAGAAGCTGATTCAGTAATCACACATTTATTAGAAGTAATAACCATCATGGGAATACCTACACAAATAAAGACAGACAATGGTCCAGCATATGCCTCTAAGAAAATGAAATAGTTTTTTGCTTATTATAATAAAAAGTATATTACAGGTATACCAAACAATCCTACAGGTCAGGCAGTTATAGAAAAATCAAATGGAACTATAAAGGATATGTTAAACAAGCAGAAAGGGATGGAAAATACCCCATAAATAGATGACATAATGCTTTATTAACCTTGAATTTTCTTAACCACCATTGAGAAAAGAACAATGGAACAGAGAGACAATGGATAATAGAAAAGACTTCTGAATTAAATTAGCTAGTATATTTCAAGGATATGTTGACCTCAGAATGGAAACTGGGAGATGTGCTACGTTGGGTAAAAGGTTTCTCTCTTATTTCCACAGGAGAAGGAAAACTATAAATGCCATCAAAATAATAAAGATTAACTTTGAAAAAGAGAAACCTCTTGAGAAAGAGAAATGATAGCTCATCCACAGAGGTGACAATTATATGGGTGGTAAAAAACTTCGTAAGGGTTGGGGAAGGGTTCTGTTCTTATCTTTACAGGAAAATATTAATCTTCAAAAATCCAAGAGATTTTGGACATCTAGGTGCCTAAAGATGAAAAGATAGCTATCTAGAATGAATCACCAAGCAAAGAGAAATCTGGCTTATGATGCTTCATCATCTGCATGGTAAACATGTGTACATCAGGACATGTATACATCTCTACTTAAAAATCAAAACTGGTTTTGAAGTTGGACGATGGCTATCCTTCTCTAAATCCAAGCATGTTATTAAAAGAAAAAATCAGAGTTTCTGACTCATGTCAGGAGCCACCTGGTATGGGACAGAAAGAAGAAAGATTTTAGGGAAAAATTTACTTTTCTCCATACCTATTTTGTCTATATTGTATCTTTCATTGAATATATGTTTGCATGAATAATGTTTAAGTTTTCCACAATGAACAATAAATTTTCCTGCAGTAATATTTGAAGTTTCCAGGAAGAAAATGGGGCCCCAAAACAATGACTCTACCTAGTTGATATGATTTCATATTGCTGATAGCACTACTTTAAGATTAGCTTTGGGTACCAGTTGCTCAAGATGGTTCCAAGTTGGTTAGCTGAAATGGTGCACTTTTTTACAACATTCTGGCCAGAATTTCAAATAAGAACTTCAGAAACACTACCGAGTACTCAGAGACTATTTGCAATTATACCAGAGCGTAATCTTAAAACTTAGCTATCATTTTACTTTTACAGGATCCTATAGAAAGAGTATTGCCCCCGTGACAGCTGGAAGTAATTTTAAAAGACAATGTCCCCTCTTCCAACAAAGTTTGTCCTCAGGGTTAGGGACATCAATTAGGGGTTGATTCTAACTGGTATAGGTTTGGGGGTTGAGGTGGAAATTATGTAGGCTCAGGGATCTCTTTGAAAAAAGGGGGAAAATTGAACGGGACAACAAGTAGATTAGTGTGAGCTTACTCACAATAATAATAATGATAATAATAATAATAGTGAGTAGCAGAGTGAATACTTATGAGCTATTATTTATGGACAAATAAATTGGGATAAATTCTTGTATATTGATACAAGTTTAAATTAGATTTGTTTTATTGACTATGCTTCTATTTCTGTTTACAATATTTGTACACCTATGTGAAGTTATTTTGTCAGATTGTATGCATGCATATGTCTACCTCTGTTAATACATTTTGTACATTGATACAATTTTAGGATATATTTATCATATTGTATTATACATTTCTACCTCTGATCAAGATACTGGTACATTGTTAACATTTTAACATTTTGAGGTCATTGTTTTCAATTGCTGCATAGTTGTTTAAAGATTGTTTAGTATTCTAATATGAAGTCTTAGTCTTCAAATTTTACAGGCATTAAGTATTATAGGTCAATAGTCATCTATGTTTGTCATACTTATAGTTAGACTAATCAGGTTCTTTAAATACATAGAGATTGTATTCTGCATAGATAGGAAATCTTCAACCACTTCAAAGAGCTGTAGAACATAATATTTAAATAACTTAGGGTTCTGTTGAAATGAGACACAATTGCTCCTGGCAGCATCGATCTATTCTTGAGAGAATGTTGAGCACCAAAAACACTCCACTTGGAGTTTGTTTTATTCTTGGTACAACTGGCCTTTGGGCAAGGAACTCCCCATGCCTCAACCACTGACAAAGTACATGGTGTCTGAACTGGATAAGCAAGACACAAGGAAAAGACTGCCAAACCTTGCCAAGAAAGGGTAAGATGGTTTTGAAAATGTTCCTGCCCCTGAAAATGGTCTGTCAGTTACTCTAAGCCTTAACCAAAGTTGGTTGCTCCAACACTGCAAATGAGATTTTGGGTGATTGCCCAGGTAGCAGGTTGTCTCTGTTATCTACTGCACGTTTTGGAAGCTGCTTGATTGCACTTCCTGCCTACTAAAGTAATATCATCTTCCTTCTCAAGCCTTTGATGGGGTTGAAGATTAGATAGTCATAGTTACTTTCCTTTTATGATTTAGCCAAGCCTTTTCTAATACAAGACTTAGACTCCTTAGGATAGAATGATTATTGAAACATTTAGCATATGTTTCTTGCTTAATAATGTTTGTGCTGGTTATAATTCTAGTTTTTATACTTGATATCTGTTTTAATTGTATATAGTTTTGTACTGGGTTTGGAACTCTCTTTCTTAAACAGAAGGGGGAGGTGATATAGAAACTCCTTCAGTCAGTAGCCTTTAAGATACCAGGCCACTTGGGCATGGCCTCTTATACTATAAATGCCCATATAACGTACACACACAGGCTCTCTCTCTCTCTCTCTCTCTCTCTCTCTCTCTCTCTCTCTCTCTCTCTCTCTCTCTCGTTTTCTAGGTTTTGTTCCTGTTTCCCATTCACGCAGAGGACTGTGATTTGTGAGTTTATCCCTAAATAAATAACCCTTTATTATACTCAATTCTGAGCTAGTGTGGGATTATTTTGTAACTTCCTTCTTCAAGACCCCGTCTACTCCTCCCAACAGGTAAGGGTTCCCATGGGGAATTGACACAATTTGGCATAAAAATTTGGGGCAGGACCAAGCCCCTGCCCTGTGCATTAAGTTTGAGCATGGCATCCCCTCTTAGGGAATGGGCTCTAACAAGCTAGCTCCTGCACCAGGGATAGGTCCTGATCTTACTGCTGTGGGCCCCTCAGATAGCCAAAGCTTCATAACTGCATACAGAAGGCCTAGTTCAGACCCATGGAGATTCCACAGCTGTCTGTCCAGAGTTCATGAGTTTCCATGAGCTTGATTCAGCTGCCTCTATAGATTTGTCCCTCATATCTTGATCTCACTTGTTCATACATTCCCTCCTCCTTCCATTTGACTGGATTCCTGGAGTTTGGCCTGGTGCTTGGTTGTGCATAGTTCCAGAGTGCAGTCTGTGGTGGAGATGAGGTCCTAGTGGCAGAAGCTTGAGGCGGCTGGTCACATTGCCACTGCAACAGGTAGCAGAGAGCAGGGAATGCTGGTGCTCTGCTCACGGTCTCCTTTGGTTTATCCAGCTGTTGATACCATTGCAGGTGCCAGTTTTCTCCTTTTGTTTATCCAGCTGTCTATACCATTGCAAGTACCAGTTTTCTCCTTTTGTTTATCCAGCTGTTGAGACTCACCATTGCAGATGCCAATTTGTAGCATGGCCAAGAATGCTCACAAACCAGTTTCAGGACAATGCTACATACATGTGTGAGGTGCCCAGTCAGGGGCTGTATAGAGATGCATCAGTCAGCAGAACGGCCTCTGCAGTGACTGCCCAGGACATGATATTGCCATAACTATATAATGTTGCATGTAACATATGCTTAAGAGGTCCGAATGTAAACATTTGCTATATAGTGGTGACAGCCCCATGCTATGTTTTTCTGTCTTATTGTATTTAAAATATTGTTATAATTTTTATGACATTTTATTTATTTGTTTTGTGTGTACATGCATATATGTAGATGGAGGTTGCTTGTTTGTTTCCAGGACACCCAGATGCAAAATAATCACTCAGAAACCATATTATTACAATATTGCTTGGCCTTATTAGCTCACATTTCTTATTGGTTAGCTCTTATATTTTAAATTAATCCATTTCTATTAATCTGTGTATTGCCATGTAGTTGTGGCCTACGGGTAAGGTTCCACCTGGCATCTGGCGTCTGTCTCCTGCAGCAGCTACACAGCTTCTCCCTGACTCTGCCTTCTTTCCTCCTCTATCTGCTTGGAATTCCCACCTTGCTCTATTCTGCTAAACCATTGGCTGAAACAGCTTTATTCATTAACCAATAAAAGCAACACAGAAGGACTTCCCATACCATATATATGTATTTTGGGGGCATGTTGCACCATAAGTCATATATGGAGTTCAGAGGACAACTTTCAAAAATTGATTTTTTTCCTTCTATCATGGGAGTCCTAGAGATCAAACTCCACTCATAAGCTTTGGCAGCAAGTGGCTTTACCATTGAACCACCTCACTTGCCCAGCATATAGTTATATGTATTTTTAAGCTTTTATTTTTATTTATGTATATGTGTATATTTGTGTGTGGGTATATATGTGTGTGGGTATATATGTGTGTGGGTGCCTGTGTTTGATCACTGGGATTAATTTTTATTGTGAAACTGACACTACCTAGTACCATGTGGGAGGAGAGCCACCATGAGGGACAGTCTACTTGAGATGCATCTGTGGAGGACTGTCTTCTTTGTCTTCATTGTTAAATGAGCAGGGAAGACCCAATCCACTGTGGGCTGTACCATTCCCTGGCTAGGCATCCTGGTCTGAGCATCCTGACCTATGTAAGAACAGAGAAAGCTAGTTCAGCACAGGTAAACAAAGATGTATTTATTCTCTTTTCTCTTGATATGAAAGTCATGTGACAAGCTGCTGGAGCCCCCGCCTTGACTAAGAATAGCAATGGACTGTACCCTAGAATTGTGAGACAAAGACAACCCTTTCTTCTCTTATGTTGCCTTTTATCAGGATATTTTATCACAGTAATAGAAATGAATCTCAAACAGTACCCTTCAAGGGTTTATTATCAACTCCATGAAAGATGAGACCATGGTGAGGTGAGTGACACGAAGCCACTGTGTCCTGGGCTGGTCAGGAAACTCTTTATGACCAAGCAGACTTGTACAGGGCTTTCCAGAATGAAAGTGAAAGAATGAAAGAAGGCTTCCCCCAAGCAGCATGCTTCCAGCACCTTGCAAACTCTGAGCAGTATATGCGGTGCATAACGAAGAAGGAAGAGTTAAGTGAAATCCCACATAATTGTGCCAGTATTGTGCCATGGATGACATAATTACAGAGACAGATGCATTTGGGCAGAAAGCTGAAAAATCCCAATTGTCTAGGATAGAGACCTTTGAGGTTACTAATACACGAACCTGTGTGGTTACAATGGTGCAAAATGTTTAATTGGATAAATTACATGATTTCTAAGTTGTCAGGTCATCTGTATTTCTGTGGCTTTGCAGGTTAATTGCTCGGTAAATTCTGCAACAGGGTTTTTTCTTCCAACAAAGATGATGAGGGTCATCTCCATGGCCTTTCTCTTACTTTGCAGGGACACTGGGGTGGTGTGACCCCTGGCTGAAGACTGATGAGGGGACCCATCCATTAGAGTCTGCTCTGCTATCTGCAGAACCCAGGAGGTGGCTGCTGCTCTCTCTTGGACAGTGCCCATACTGGCCATACTGGCTTGTTGGCCACTGTTGTGGAGTCTTGTTGCCTGCTAACCTCACGATCACTCCGTAGACGACACTTGCAGCTCCTCGATGCACCTGCCTCTGTTCTGTCTACTCAGCTAGTTCATAAGGCCCTTGAAGAACAGGGCTGTCATTTTGTCAAGGTATGCCCAGCATCAGTATCTAGTAACCTTGCTAGAAGACAGCCTTCTACAGCCTTCCCTAGTACTCTTTATACAATATGAAGTCTGCTCAATATACATGTAGGTCCCTTTCTTTATATCAGAGCTGGAGAATTATTCCACGAGTATGGATCCTGGAAACTTCCCCTGGTCACTTCCGTTTTCAGGTGGTACCTGGAAACCCAGCCCCTTTCCTGAGACCTCTCTCTTTGGTTCTTACCTCCTAGCCTATATTTTATTTTCTGCTGTACCTTGAAGGTATACCAGAAATCCTCTATCTCTGGGCCACCGACATACTTTTCAGAGAGGTATTCCTGACTGCCCAACAAAATTACATGCTGTAATTGGGCTACAGGACACCCCTGCCAAGTAAGGCTAGTATGAGGCATAGTGGAGAGGAGGAAGCCATTTCTACACTGACCCAGAAAGCAAATGTAAATCAACCCTGCCATCAGGATGTCTTCTGGGGTTGTGCCGGCCTCATTTCAGAAGACGGATGCCTCCAAATAGCCTGCCTGGGGCCAGGATTTTGTCGCTGGCACTAGTTCTGTTTCACACAAACCAAAGTCCACTCATCACTTTAAAACGTCACCACGTGTTATTATCTCATGTGAAAGAGCTTGTGGGGGGGACTTCAGGGTAAACCAGGAAAGCGGGAAGACACGCCAGAACCCTCCAGAATGTGAGCCAGGTTAGGGGAACAGACAGTCGAAAGGTCATGAGGCAGGACTTGCTTGAGCACTCACAATGTCAGCATGGAGCCTGAAACTGAGCCGGGGAACTTGGAGTGACCTGGTAGACATATCCAGGCTTCCCTTTGCTTATTCAACACCCAGCTAAGAGTGCAATGGCAGGATGAAGTGTCTGTAAGCAGCTTTTCAGGGTAACGAAGGGCATGTTAGTATCTAGGCCAACCTGAATGTGGTCACCTTGGTAACATTTGTGAGACTCTGTGCAGGATGAAGAGAAAAATTCGCCTTCCCAGACTCCTGCCCACAAGGACAACACCGTGACATTATGACATCATAGTTGCAAATGCCCGAGAACATTGTTCACATCCCAGGTGCCCTGTTAAGCACTTATGTGACTGGTGTAATTGGTCCTATGGCTAATGGTAATAAAGCAGGTACACTGAGATCACACATCGCTACGTATGTTTATATCACACACATAAGGTGGATAGAGACCCTCTTCTCTATGTGATGCTCCTGAGCCTTTCAGAGCTAAGAGGGACCCTCCAAGGTACTCTGCCCTTGGGACTAATGGCTTCGTTATGCTGTACAATCTACTGTTGTCCTTCTAGCAAGGCCTGCTGGGGCTTGACAGGCTGTCTTAGTTTTTCTGTATCTTTTATTAGAAAAATTAAATTGACTTTGTGTACATTTGTGTGTGTGTGTGTGTGTGTGTGTGTGTGTGTGCGCGCGCCACAGTGTGTGTATGGAGGTCAGGGGACAATACAGCAGTCAGTTCCTTCCTTCCATCATGCAAGCTCCGGGACCAAAATTAAGTCATCAGACTTAGCAGTAAGTATCTCCGCCCACGGGCCTCCTTGCCAGTCCCTCTCTTCTTAACTTTAAAAAGGGAACAACAACAGTCCTTACTCACAGTGGTGCTGGAGACACAAGTGTCACATGATTAACCTGTAGCCCACATCAGCACTGTCACTTCTAATACTACTCCCGCCAACATCCCGCTGGCCACACCTCGGGAGTTCACGTTTTTCTTCTTTGTCTTGCACTGGGCAAAGAGGGCTTGCTTCTGACTACAAGGAATGTGTCCTATTAGTGTTAGCTTCTCTCTGGTCTGCTGAGATAATGGAGCAACCACGCATTACTGAACACTACATGCGCCATGCATTGCTATCTGGGATGCTGGGGGCACTCTTAAGAGTCGTGTTTTGTTATCTCCATTTTACAGACCAGGCAACCGGGGCTTAAGAGACAGATGCCAGGAGGCCACGAAGCTGATGAAGTCCTGAGTTCAGCAGGTAAACTCAGATCTGGGTGTCCTACTCCTGGACACTGAGCTTAGCACATCTCACCAATGCATGCTCCTGAAATCCATCTGCAAGACGCCCACAAGCAGAGGGCTTAGAAAGCTTCCCATGTGGACTGGAGAAATGAATCAGATGTTAAAACACACGCACTGCTCTTGAGGAGGACCTGGGTCAATTCTCAGCACCCACAAGCCACCTGTAACTCCACCTCTGGGGATCCTCTGGCGTCTTCTTGTGTACTTCTCCTAGAGTACTGCATTTATGTGTGCACATTCCACACACGGATGCACAGGAACAGGCAGAGGTGCGTTCGTGTGAGCGCACACACACACACACACACTCTTAAAAAACAGTAAAAATAAAGTTTAAGAAAAGGAAGAACAATGAAGCCTGTAGAGCGCAGGACCTCTTTCTAAGACGAGGCTCCACAGGCCATGTGCTGTGCTGTGGAGGATGGGTCACAGAGGGCACAGACACAGGGGCTGGGAGAGGGACTCGTGCCTAAGGACCCTGCAGTCAGCCTCTCCAGAGACCAAACTGCCTCCCACCTCTGTGACCTTTATCTGTCAAATTTGGGGTGGAGCAATTGCAGCATTTAAATTGTTGGCTGAGAGAATCCAGGGCTACAGCTTCTATCTATATATTTAGTGCAGAGTTCAGAATCAGTGTTCATCATGATTACCTGTATTAGAGTTCCAACACAGTTAGCGACTGTTTCCGCTTCAGAGGCAGCACTCAACTACATAGCGCAGCCCTGGTCCTGCTTAACCTCGTGGCCACTAGCCCCACGCCACCTCCAACCCAGATCTACTCACTTTCTGACAACTCACGTTGCTGCAGAGACAATACCTTCGCCACGCATGGCTTTCTGTTTAGGATTTAGATCATGGAAGAGGGGCCTGCTTAAGTAAATTGCTGCTCATCAACCTGATGGCATATTAAGCAGCCGTTAAAGGGGTAATTAGGGAGTCAGGGTAGCCACATGGAAAACGCTTATGGATGCATACGAAACAGAAGAGCCTGTAAGAAAGTTGGAATATTTGGTGATTGCCACCTGTCAAAACCACGTACCTATGAACCTGGGGAATCAGAAGCAGGCTTCTTACTACTTTCATTGTAATTCTATTTTTTTTAAATAAAACCTATGTTGGATAAACAGAGTGCCATTGGAAAGAAGCAGAATTCTGTGTCTGCGAGAGAGGCAGAGAGTGTGCTTCAAAAGAACTGGCTGCTGACTGCTGCATGTACATCTGGGGTTTCTTTTTCCAAACAATTTGTTCTCCTTTTTCCATCCTCCCACCCCGGTACTGAAGGTCCTAACTCTCAGGAGGGAGGTATTTGAGTCTTTGTATTTCTTCTGGCTTCTGGGCAGGGAGCCGAGGCAGGTGGACGAGTCAGGGAAAGACATTTGGAGGGAAGCCATGTCTTTTTCCTTTCTGTGTGATCCTTAGATGGGCAAAGGAACAGAGAGCCGAGACAGACTCAGGAGCACACAGAGCCCAAGCAGGCAGGGCTTTTTCTATGGTCCCGAAAGGAAGGCAGGAGTTCAAACTATTCTCTGCTTCCCTCCACTCCCCAGCTGTCCTTCCCTTCCTCCTTCCCCTTTATCTGATCTCTCTCTTTCTCCTTTCCTGCTCCTCTTCCTCCCTCGTTCGCCCATTTTCTCCTTCTTCCTTCCTCTCCCCTTCCCTCTCCTTCCCTCTTTCTTTCTTCTACCCCTTCCTCTCTTCCTCCTTCCCTCTCCCCCTTCCTTTCTCCCTGCTCCTCCAACCTTCTCTGTCTGTCTTTCCCTCCATAGAACAGCAGCCTAGTGAACATTCGTTATTCAATTTACAAAGACAGTCTGTGCTTTCAAGAAATCTAATCCTGAAGTCAACCTTAACAGGTCTGGAGGTAAAAACCCCACAGGACAAGGACAACAATTAACAACCTGGAGCAGTCAGATGCTCCCTCAGTGGGAGGCAGAGCCACTCCATGGGAGGGGAAGGGTGCCCAGCAGAGGGAGCCCCAGGGAGGCAAGGAACTTTGGGAAGGCAGAACTCACATCTCTTTACCCTGATACTTTCTCCCCTGGGTTCTGTGCCCCATAGAGATGTCACTGAATAGGATGCCCCCACCCGACTTTACTCTGGAGTCAGGTGGGTTTTGGTCCCATAACTTCTCTTCACTGTGAAGCTCCTGTGACATTCCCTGGGCTCTGCCATGTCAGAGTTGGGAGACACTCCTGAGCAGCCAGCCTGGGGTCAGCCCAGCCTCAGGAGACTATTTGGAAACAGAAGGCAACCTTCACTGGGGGTCTTTTGGCTGGGTTCATCATTCTCATTCCAAAAGAGAGAAAGCAGTAGCCTAGAAAGCAGAAAATGCTGATTTATGCAGTCGCTGACCATCTTGGCGGAATTCGGTTCTGGCCCTAACACCAGCACTCATGCAGGTGCAGACAGGATCCTCTTCTCCTGGTGGCGAGCCTTGCCTCTTTCCCTCCCACGAACCGATGCTTCCCTCATCGTCTGAGCTGCACTTTCCTCTGACTTACATCTTGTTAGGAAGTCCCGGGGCATTAGGGGAAGCCTGATCCTTTGGGACTTCTCTAGGGGTTAAAGGTCACAGTCAGTCTCCTTTCTGTCCCTAGCTCCTTCCTCTCTCAGAAGGAACTGGCTCTAAATAAGGGAATCTGAGTTATGTGAAGACCCAGAAATCAGCTCAACAACTACCCAGGCCCAGCTCTCCCTAACACTGGCCTTGTCCTGTCCGTTTCTGGCCACACTGGGGGACTGAAGAGGGCTTGATCTCAGTGACCCTGTCCCCTCTACACTTTGTTGTGTGTGGCTCAGTTTCCCTGAGCCTGGGGACAAGTTATTCCAGATGGCCCTGCCTTCTTCAGTCTTGGCACATTTCCAAATGGTCAGGGATACACAGCAATGCCCCCGGGTCATGCCATGGGAGCTGTCAGAGTCTGGAAGCTGATATGGAAACCTGGCTCTGAGGGAAACGTGGCTGCTGTTATTTGCTTTTCTGTTTTTCTACCTATAAATCTGTTCACTTGCTCTGCCATTTCGTGGTTTTGATAGGCCATTATCTTGTCAACATTGTTCTACAGCACTGACATTATCTCTTAATTACACAATTACTTTGTTATGTACTGTAGACCTAGTAATAAAATACTTGAAGTGTTTGAGCACAGGCAGTGTTTTTAAACTGCGGTTTGACTCAAACCATCTCCTAAAAGTCACCCACACAGGCAGAAGACAACTCTCTGTGTCTTCCCCTCAGTGAGAGGGAGGTTCAGAGAGAAGAAAGGACCGACTGTTGGTCACGTAGTTACAGGAAGAGCTTCTGTAACCCGGGAGGCCCGTGTTAGACTACACAGCATCTGAGAACAAGGATGGAGGAGTGACCTGGGTCTGATGACCCCTGAGCCTTGAGCTTTCCCTTGTCTGTGAAGAGGTACTCTGACGTTCCTTCTATCCTGTCCTACCCTCCAGGCCCGTCTCGGTCAGACAGTGGACCCTGGCAAGGGAATTCCCCAGGAGCTGCCTTGCTCTAAACTGGGTTCCAATTCTCATAGACAGAGATTTTAGGAACATAAATCTCCTCTGTGTGGAAGAATTGTGTCTCTTACAAGTATCTATCTATCTATCATCTATCTATCTGTATTTATTTTTATTATTATTAATACTATTATTTTAGTGTGTGTATGTGGTGTATTCCCAGGCATGCGTATACCTGCTGGCCTCCATGGACATTTGGAGGCCTTGAACTCCACCTCACTTATCCAGACAACTGCTTTGCCTGCATTGCAACTGCTTTGTTCCCATTGCTTCAGATCAGCCCTTTAAAAGCTGAGCCTTCCAAATTTTTGTGTATTTGAGCAGTTCTAAAATACTTGAAGGTTTATTTATTTTTTAAACTTATGTGTATGCATGTGTCTCCGTGTGGGTATGTACGTGCGTGAGTGCAGTGCGGGTAGAGGCTAGGAGAGGGTGTCAGGTGACTGCCAGGGCCAGATGTGGGTGTTGGATCCCTTCCAAGGTCAGTGAGCTCTGTTAACCACTGAGCCAGTGGCATCACTCTTGGTGTTCAAGGGATATTTTAGACAGTAAGACTTTTACAAATTGTTGTTTTCAATAATCATAAATTTAGTAAAAAGTAAATATACAAAGAGCAAGACATGACTCCCTCCCACTCTCTGCCCCCTCCCCTTGCCCCACCTCGGTTGTTATATAAACGGACTAGATGACAGCTCCATGGCTAGGGAGAAAGTTTTTCACTACAGATGGCTATTTGTTTCTTCTGCCAGTGACAAGGGAAATGGTTGGCTTGGTAGAGGGGAACTGGCTTCATGAGTTCTTGAGGAAAGCTGGTTTCTGTTACCGTAATTTGGGGAAACAGAGTTTCCTTTGGACCTGATAATGGTCGCCAACAGATTTTCTTGTGTAATTTTCAGGAATATTTTATGTATGTTACACTTTATTAATATTTTATTTACTCCCCATGTTACTTGTTAACACTAAATGAATTGTATGTTTTGTCTTTACCTTGTGTTCTATACTTAGATATAATTTAAAAACTATCAGTTTTGCTTTGTGCATTGTTCTTATAGTGGTAAAGTACAACTCTAAGCACAGTGAGAAACTAATGTGGTTACTATACTTCCCAGAAAAGCATTAAAACAATTAGCTTAAAAGCTAATGGTACATTACAGTATAATCAAAATAAAACATTCAAATAAGCCAAAAGAAGGCAGGAACTGGAAAAGAGAAACAAAACAAAAAAACAAACAAAACAGAACAAAACAAACAAAAAACAGAAGGGAACAAAAATTTAACAAAATGACAAACCGTGTCGGGCATGACAAGCATGCCTATAATCTAAGTAATGGGAGGACGGACAGGATGGGGTGGGCCACATTGAACAAGCTCCCAGACTGGCTTACTTCAAGGATCAAGACCCTCTTCTCATAGATGCTTGTGATTTCAAGAACACGATGAAGCTACCTGGTTCCAAATACCTCCCTGTTCGGAAGACCTGTGCTTCTAAAGAGAATCTGCTACTATTAGCCAATGTTGGCCTCAGCTGTGCTTCTAAAGAGTATCTGCTACTATTAGCCAATGTTGGCCTCAGCTGGGTAGCAAGTTTAAAGTCGAACCTGGGTTAAAAGGATCAAAACACTTAGAAACACACACACACACACACACACACACACACACACACACACACCCCTAAATTTAATTATACCAGTTGTATTACATTAAATTGCATTGTATCTAAATGGTCTAAATTCCCCAATTAAAAGACAGAGACTGGAGAATAAAATCAATAAAACAGAAATCTCAGTTATATGTTGTATGTAAACAACATACTTTAAATGTATATATACAAATCAGTTTAGTCAGAATGATGGAAAGAATTTACTGTTGAGATAATAATCAAGGTAAATAAAGTAATACATAATTTGTAATCACTGTGGAAAATGACCCAGTGGGTTCTCAGAAATTTAAAAAACAGTATTATCATGTGTGGTCCAATCAGTTCAATGCTGTTGCTATATCTAAAAGTGTTGAAGGCAGGGTCTTAAAACAGTATTTGAAAATGCTCATAAAATAGCATTATTCAAAGCAACCAAGCAGCAGAAATCACCTAAATGTTACCCATAGCTGGTTAGATGAACAAAAATACGTTGGAATACCACTCAGCTTTTAAAAGCAGGGCAATTTGGATACATAAAAGGCATGAATGAAAATCAAGGACACTGTACTAAGTGAGACCATCCAGTCACCAAAAGGTAAACAGTATGTAATTCTAATTCTCTAAAGTACCCAGAGTGTGTGCTATGCTATGGAGCTTTCTTTAGCACCAGAAAAAGAGAACGGTGGTTATAAAAGCAGAAACACAAATGGAGGTTACGGCCCGAGCAGGGAAGAATGGATGTGATGTTGTTTCATGTTTATAGACTTTCAGCTTTCTCTATGGAAACGTGCTGAGTTACTGTGTAGCAACCTGAGCAGATTAACCCCACTAACTGCTTAGAAATGGTGACAATGACAAGGGGTATGCTGCATGACTTTTACATCAATTGGAAGAAAAAAAAAGCTGAAATGGCTACATTAATATGAGAAAAAGTAGACACAAGAACGGGGAAAGTTGTCAAGGAATGTTCCTGAATGATAGAGATCTGTTTCCTGGTAGATGCAACTATTCTAAATAGGTGTACCTGACAATAGGTAGGAAAACACACAACGCAGAAACAGATAGAATTGGAAACTGAAAAATACATGACTGTAATTAGAGATTTTAACAGCCATCTCTTCATAAAAATTTATACATACATACACAGGCACACAGACACACAGACGTATACACAGACACAGACACACAGACACACAGACACACAGACACACACACACACACACACATAATCAGAGATAATATAGGTGATCTAAGCACCATGTTTAACAACATGAGTTAATGAAAAATAGCCAGATCAGAACACACACTCATTTTTAAAAGTGACATTCTTGTGCCCACTCAGCCCTACCTTGTTTTCCGTCTTTATTCACGTAATTGCTTTTCTCTTCATTTTCCCCGTCTCCCCCTTCCCTTCTTCTGCTTTCCCCCTATTTATTATCTTTAGTCTCATGCTTTCACTGTATTCTCATAATGCTTGTTTCTCTTGGTCAGTAATAGTCATATACCTTATGTAGCACTAATATATCAAAATTAGGTCTTTTGTTCTCAGTTTAAAAGTAAAGCCAGCCTGGTCTACAGAGCTAGTTCCAGGACAGGCTCCAAAGCCACAGAGAAACCCTGTCTCAAAAAACAAA
>NC_022028.1:1763602-1764970 GCF_000317375.1 Microtus ochrogaster | reverse complement strand
AAAAAAAAAAAAAAAAAAAAAAACCAAAAAAAAAAAAACAAAAAAAAGTAAATAAATTGAATGTTTCTTTCTAAATTCAAACTAAACAATGTTTTATGAGATTATTGTCTTACCTCTTTCTCTCTGTTGCTGTGATAAAACGCCCTGAGAAAAGCAACTCAGAGGATAGGGGTTTGTTTTAGTTTACGTTTCTAGGTGAGATATTGCTTGCCACGGTGGGGAAAACATGACAGCAGTCAGGGAAGGCAGAAGGCTGGCAGGTCTCATTACATCCACACGCAGGGAGTAAAATGGCCAGGAAGTTAGGACCAACTATAAAACCTCAAGTCCTGCCCCAGTGACTTATTTCTTCCTTCACGGTCCACCTTCTCTAGGTTTTATGATCTCCCTGAACAGTGCCACCAGTTGGAGGAACAGTGTCCAAACACATGAGCCTGTAGGGGACACTTTTTATTCAAATCAAATCTCTTTTAGCAAGAGGTTCCAGTGGCTTCTTCTTTGGAGCTCTGCTCTGGGTGTCTGCTGTAAATTGTTTGGGGAATTCACAATAGGACCACTGGGGACTATGGTTCCTGGAGAAGGCAAAACTAGGATCTAAGTAGAGCTCTGATTGATGGGATGGCTATTCCAGAAGGCCACGTCAGTTCATCTCTCTACAAAGCATGGCAAGCTAACCGGCTGTCAATATGATATCAAACAACGGGTCGCACACACATGTCCCTCCCGTCTCCGTTCTGTCTTTCACAGCCTCTCCTTGCTTCTCAGTACCTCTTCCCTGCACTCCTCAGGGGCAGGTCCTCTGTGATTACAGACCGTTTCTGCCTCCAGGGACACCCCATCCTACCTGAATAGCCTAACACTGGCATCTCTTCAGAGACAGACGGAGCATTACTGTGGATGCCGGGGAGCCTCTGGGCTCTGTCCAGGGAGCCTTCGGGCTCTGTTGGACCAGGCTTCTATGCATGGCCTGCAGACATGCTTCCTGCTCCCGAGGTCTATGGGTACCTCCTCTTGGTGGGGGACAGTTCTCTCCATTGTGGGTGAAAAGCTGTTTATGCTGCCTACAAAAAAAAAATCTGTGGGCAAGTGTCTGTGCACATGAGCCTTGGTGGTCACGCTGGGTGTGCCTGTGGGTGTGGGGACATCTGGGGATGTATGTAAATGTGCCAGAGAGCGTGTTTATAAAATTTATAAAATGTTCTGTCCAGGCAGCCTGCATCATTGCCCAGTGTCTTTCAAAATGACTACAACCAAAAGCTTCAATGCGAGTTCTCTCTCTCTCTCTCTCTCTCTCTCTCTCTCTCTCTCTCTCTGTGTGTATGTGAATGTGTATACGCATCCCCGAGGCTCAGTGTTCAGTCAGCATCA
>NC_022028.1:1761308-1763502 GCF_000317375.1 Microtus ochrogaster | reverse complement strand
GCATCCCCGAGGCTCAGTGTTCAGTCAGCATCACAGAATAGTCAAGTTCTAGGCCAGTGAGAGACCCTGTCTCAAAAAAGAAAGTGAAGAGAACCTGAATAGTAACACACGAGGCTGACCTCTGACCTCAATGTGCACTCCACCCCACCCCCACTCACAAATAGGCTTCTTGTGAAGGTTTTGGCCTTTTATAACACTGGATGAAATTTCATATGCTGTTGAAATAATTCTGTCCGTTTCTTAGTGAGACCGGAGAGATAGGGAGATATTGGTCAGAATATTTCAAGGTTCGGGATTCTAACCTGGGCCGTGTGACTACACTGAACAATAATGAGGCTTGTATTTTAAAACTGCTAAGACAGCTGACTTTTAATGTTCTCACTATCAAAACAATACACATGTGGGGTGATGACTTAACCATTCCATGATGTATTCCCATGTCTAAAAATCACACCAAGCCCCAGAAATATGGATAATTAGTATTTGCCAATTAAACCAAATTTTAAGTTGGGTGTGATGGTGAACACCTGTAATTCCAGCACCAGGAAGGTGGCTCCAACAGGGCTGTGAGTTCCAGGCCATCTTTGGCTACAAATTGAATTCAAGGCCAGCCTGGGCTACAAGAGAGCCTCACTAAAATCCACAAGCAAATAAATAATACATTTTAAAAAGTAAAAATAAATTAATTTTATGTGCATATTGCATCTTTCTCTTTTTCTCTTTGCTTAATGTGGCTATCTAGAAATATTTCTGGAATAATATTTTTGATTTATTCTTTGAAATTTTTATTCATTAAACAATGTATATTATTTATATCCACCCTCCATTTCCCTGCAGATCCCCCACCTAGCCTTCCTCCTAAAGTCACATTCTATTTTTACAACCATTATTAACAACCCCTAGAGTCCAATGTGCTGCCTGTACTCACATAGGGGTGGGGGCACCAATCGGAGCATGGCCTACCTGAGACCACACACCCCAGGGAAAGTGATGCCATCAACTGCCAATAGCTCCTCCTACAAGGCAGATCACTGGGGTCAGCTCCCTGACCCAGGTTGGAATTTGCGCTGGCTTGATGGTGTTTGGGTAAGCACAGTTGCTGGGAGTTCCGAGTGCAACAGCCGCGTCCTGTCCAGATGGCAGCGTCCACAGCTCTGCCCATCTGCTGGCTCCAGTGCTCTTTCTGCGCCCTCTCCCAGGTGTTTCTCCGTAAACGCACAATCAGCACTGGGAGTCCGAAGCTGTCGGGCTGTGCCTGGGTCCCAGGAGCAGAGTTCCCACTAGTGGACAGATGCTTTTCACGAAAAGGTGAGCTCTCTTAATGGAACTGGGTAAGACTGGAGAAGGGGTGGACAGGAAATACCACCTTCATGTCTTCCCTTTCCTGTGTGTTTGGCTTCTGTTTTCTGCCATGGATTGAAACAACGTGAGGGTCCTTCTTAATCGGAGGCCCTGATTCTCGGGGATTCTCTCCTCTCTCCCTCTGTCCCCCTCCCTATGGTTAGATTTTGTTGGTGCTTTAACAAATAAAGCATGCCTGAAGATCGGAGTGCTAAGCTAGCCACACTAGTTAACCATAGAGGCCAGGCAGTGGGGGCACACACCTTTAATCCCAGCACTTAGGAGACAGGCAGATGGAACTCTGTGAGTTCAAGGCCATGCTGAGCTACAGGAGATGAATCAGTTTAAAAGAGAGACAGAGTCAGGTTGTGGTGGCTCACACCTTTAATCCCAGCACTAGGGATGTGGAGACAGGAGGCAGAGGCTGGGCAGAGGGAGGAATATAAGGCGGGAGGAGAGAGGAGCTCATGATTCTGTCTGAAGGTTCATGGAGACAGGATCCTGCCTATTTTGCCTGAGTATTCGGAGAGGTAAGAACGTTAGTAGCTGCTGCTCTGCTTCTCTCATCTTTCAGCTTTCACCCCCTAGTATCTGACTCAGGGTTTTTATCATTAAGACCAATTAGAAATCGCGCTGCACTTCCCTTTCTACCCAGCTCCCCAAATATTTTTTTTAAATATTTTGATCCTACATTTTATTTTATTTTTTTTTATTGAGAAAAGGAAAAAAAAAGTTTCCCCCTCTTCCCAGCCTCCCATTTCCCTCCCCCTCCTCCCAACCTTCTCCCCCTCCTCCAACTCCTCTCCCCCTCCCTCTCCAGTCCAAAGAGCAGTCAGGGTTCCCTGCCCTGTGG
>NC_022028.1:1744802-1760664 GCF_000317375.1 Microtus ochrogaster | reverse complement strand
ATTTGATTCAAACTTTAGGCCAGTTTGGAGCCTCCAGGCCTCAGCAGTGTGGCTGGTGTGTGGCCCCCTAGTGGACAGCAGCTCTAATCCTCCTTGACAGATCCCAGGATCCCCACCCCTTCTCTCTAATAAATCATAGATTTCCCCTTCCTCGGTTCAATGCAGTATCTGCAGCTCCAGAAGCCGAGCAAGGCTTTCTAGTCCACCCCATAGGGTCCTCCAGGGTTCCACAGTGGAGGAGGGGTGATGCGGGCACACGGAGCAGTGCCATGGGGTGCACACTCTAGTCACAGGCCCTGAAACCGGTGGATGCCCTGCAGGTGAGTGTATCAAATACTGAACGACCTAACCCCATCGGCTTAAGGACATCACTGAGAGAAGGTCACAGACTGAAGATGGCACCTGTGGTTACAACTGCCAGGGACAAAGGAAAAGGCTAAGCTGACATTTTCTACTCCCAGGACGAGTTCTCATCAGCTGTGTGGTGAGATTAAGAGAGAATCCACGGGTTGCTCTGTGTGTTTCAGAACAACCGGGAAGGCCGTCTACAGTTGAGGGTATGCATGGCTGGGGGTATTAGCATGCGGTATTTTAAAGTTCCCACATTTTTAAATCTCACAAGCAGTACATTTTTTCCACACTATGTTGTCCTTGTTAGCTTTAACCATAAATTAGACACAGCCCAGGAGAAGCCTGGATTGAGGGATTGCTGAGGTCACATTGTCCTGTGTGATATCTTTGAGAGAGTTGTATTGAATGTTGACTGATGTAGGAGAGCCCGGCCCCCTGTGGGCAGCACCATGCCCTATGCAGGTGGTATTGAAATACACACAAACACTACCTGAGCATTGAGCCCTTAACCACGCCAGCTAAGGGTAAGCCTGCGAGCGAGCCAGCAAGCAGTGTACGTCCACGAACCTGCCAGGGTTCCCGTCCAACTTCCCTCAGTGGTGGACTGTGACCTGAGAGCACAAGTCAAGTTAACCCCTTCTTCCCCAAGTGGCTTTTGGTCAGAGTCTTTTATCATAGGCTCAGAATGAGACTAAAGCCTTTGCTAACATAATATTGAAACACATATGGACTTGAAACTTTATGGCTGTCTGCCATCCTACTGAGAGTGACCCCTCCCCGCCCCAAGCTATGTGATGGCTGCCAGGCTCCAGCCTAAGACTGCCCCTTTATTTCCTGTACCTGTGGCCTTACTCTGGGCTCCACCCACACTAACCTCCTTGCTGTTTTTTTCCCCATAGCCACAACAAATCCACTCTATTTCAGACATTTTAAAGCTTTTTATAAGCAGACTCTTACTATGTAAATTCTGCTATTTTCTGGGTCAGTTTATATTGTTAAAATTCATCCATGCTATTGCTTACAGCATTGATTCTTTTTCAGTACTATATAGGATTCCTGTACATAGCTAGACTTCATTGTCAAAGAATCCCTATCTTCATTGTTTTTAATTTTTCCTGGGGCTCATGTGTGGCTTATAAGTGTGCATACTGTCTATAGGTCTTTTTATTCTCTGTTTCTCAATGTTTGTTTTCGCATAAGCAAGGGCCCTTCTCATTGTGCCCTCTCCTTCCCCCCCTCCTTGCATATACATGTACATACTCAAGAATACAGGTACATGTGCACATGTGTGTGTATGTGTGTGCATACCTCAGGGGCCATTTCTCACGGACCACCACTTGTTTTTTGAGATCAAGTTTTCCGCTGATTTTGAACTTGCTGATGAGGCTAAGACGGCTGGCAGGCAGGTCCCATCTCTATGACATGCACTCCATATCCTTTCTTCCCTGTGTTGCTTTGGTCAATGGAGCACAATTTAGGATGCGCACATGTTCAGACCACAGCATCTTTTCCAACACCGACCCTGCTGGATGAAGGTGAGCCCTCCACCTGACCTGTGATCACCCCTCAGGCCCATCGCCAGAGCTCTCTCTAGTTGTTAAACCGGCTCTCATCTGCCCACTACCTACTTCTTGGGAGCCAATTGGCTTGTGCCCAGAGTCCTCTGGGCGAATTCCATTTGCTATAATGAGTACAGGGTCTAGGTACTGTGACAGGCACCAATGTAATATGGGCAGAAAAAGAGTAAGAGATGGCCTGGTAAGATGACCCATCAGGTACAGGTGCTTGCTGCCAAGCCTATAACCACAATTCCACTATCAGAACCATCAAGGCAGAGGGAGGAGAGAGAGGGAGCCAGCTTTTTCTACACCTGTGCCATGGCACAGGTGCACCTCTCCTCCCACAGACATTTATTTAGAGAGCAAATGCTGTTTCCATATACACTAAATGGAAGTCTGCAGAAACACATGCAGAAAAACGGGTGCATCAGGGCGCTGGCCAGGCTGATGTCAAGGAAATGTGACTGCCTGACCCACCCGGTGAGGACCCCAGGCTGAGCTGAAGGGCAGAGAACATGGTGACCATCTTAGTTAGGGTTTCTGTTGCTAGGAAGTGACATCATGACCACAGCAGCTCTTATAAAGGAAACCATGTAATGGGGTGGCTCACAGTTTCAGCGGTTCAGCTTAGCATCATCATGGTGGGACATGGTGATTACAGGCAGTCATGGTGCTGGAGTTGAGAGTCCTACATCTTGACCCAGAGACAAGTGGAGATGTTCTGAGATACTGGGAATGGCTTGAACACATATGAGACCCGAAAGTCCACCTCCTCCAACACACTTGTGACACACTTCCTCCAACAAGGCGACACCTACTCCAACAAAGCCACCTCTAGCAACAAAGCCACAACCTCCCAATAGTTCCATTATTCCCTATGAGCTTATGGGGACCAATTCCATTCAAACTCCACAGTGACCCCATGTCTGTGGCTTGCATTGCAGTCTAAGGTCTGAGAAATGGTAGTAGTTTAGGAGTATATGTTGACCCCAAACAAGCAAGCAAGCAAACAAATATGTTTGGTTTAAGAAAGAAATCTCCCTAAATCATGAAAGCAAATGACCAGAAACTTGACTGTGGATGAAACAACCTGTAAGAATTTGGAAGACTTTAGCAAGCACCCTTTGCTCTCAGTTAAAGCAAAGGAAAGAGACAAGCCACAGTCCATAGACTATGGTGTGGGTTATGAATCAGCAGCCCCACGGTGAAGGGATGACCCTGTCTCTTCAAACAGCAACAGAACTAATACACGTGCAGTTCTTTAGAAATATATTTTTAATTTTTTTCATGTATATGGATGTTTCACCTGCCTGTGTGTCTGTGCGCCCCACAACTCAGTGCCTAAGGAGGCCAGAAGAGGGCGTTGGGACCCTCAGCGAGTTCAGTTGTTGTGAGCTGACACCAGGGTGCCGGGAACCAAACCTGGGTCCATGGAAAAACAAACTCTGCTCCTAACTACTGAGCCACCGCTCCAGTCCCAACTTGCAGTTTTTGGCTGCCGCTTTGAGGTAAACACATTGTTAGTGACGATACAACTGGAACATTAAATGAAAACTCCCCCAAGTGGGTAACAAGGTGAGTAGCTGGATCATACTCAAAATCTGTTCATGACCAAACCAAGACACTTATTTGTCTGTCAAAGGGGAAAAGGTTTGGTTTTGGTTGCTAGGTCATGTTTTGAGTTGTAAAGAATAAATTATTTGGTCATTGTTGTAATTCTCATGCTTCAGTGTTAAGGTCTCCCCATGTATGTTATAATGAATAGATGATTTTGAGATTCAAGGCTCCTATGAGTTTAATTTATTTCATTTTCCCCTAAAAATTATTTTCCAGTTGTTATCTCCCTAGTACTTCCAATTTCAGCTTCAAAACTAAGATGCTGACATGACCCAGGCTGCTGTTGAATTAAATGTTTGTTATAAATGGTCTTATTTGTGTTATTTTCTCATGTGTCATTATCCTTTGTATATAAAGTTTTTATTATTCCCATTTCAAAACATGCAGGAATTAAGAAAGTGCAATAAATAAAAAATATAATTTTTAACCTGGCAGTGGTGGCACACTCCTTTAGTCCCAGTCCTTGGGAGGCAGAGGCAGGCAGATCTCTGAGTTTAAGGCCAGCCAGTCTACAGAATGAGTTCCAGGACAGTAAAAGGTACACAATGAAACCCTGTCTTGAAAAACCAAAAAAAAAAAAAAAACCCAACTTGTTTTAGATTGCCTATAACTATTGTCTATATTGCTTTAATTTACAGCTATCAGCTTAGCATTAGTGGGTCTGACATAGAAAACTAAACTTTTGTGGTTTTGTAAAAATGTTTCAGGGATATGGATCAATAGAATGCTCTTTCTAAAGGTCTATTTTTATTTATTTATTTGTGTGTGTGTGTGTGTGTGTGTGTGTGTGTGTGTGTGTGGTTATGTGCACATGAGTCCAGTTGCCCATGGTGGCTAGAAAAGTGCATCAGATCCCTTGGAGCTGAAGTTACAGGTGCCTGTGAGTCGCCCAACATGGGTGCTGGGAATCAAACTCAGAACAATAAATTCTCTTAACCACTGAGTCATCTTTGTAGCCTGGGACAGGATAATTCTAACCAAAATATAGTGATATGCTTGCAGCTTGAGCGAGATGACCGGCCGAGCATACCAGAAGCCGGGATTGGATTCCCAGTACCGCCTAAAACAGGATGGTGGAGCGCAGAAGCCCACAGTCCCAACCATTCCAGTTCTGAAGGATCAGAACTTTAGGCTCATTCTTAGCTCTAGTCAACTCAAGGCCTATCTAGGCTACACAAGACCCTGTCTTTAGATAAAACAAGGAAAGTAGCTCATACAACACATTCATTCCTTCAACAAAAGTGACCAGAGCAGCCACCAGGTGCTGTCCCAGGAGCTGGGAGCTCAAGAAGAATGGAACAAAGTGGCTGCCCTTCCTGGTCTTCCTCTGGTGCAGGCAGAGCTTGCCCATCAGTACCCATCCCTAAAGCTGAAGGTAAGCACAGAGAGTGAATGAGATCTGGGCTCCTGATGGGCAAACAAGATGCCACTTCAGGTCATGGATAACTGATCCCAGGCTGGGCAGAGGCCAGAACCTGGAGCCAACAGGCTTGCTGCCACTCTGTCCTCAGTGACCTCTGGTCCTTCCCTTCAGATGACTGGGGCAGGTCTGGAGCAGGAAAATAGGAGTCTTACATCCTTTCCCAAGAGCAGAGTCATGCACACAGTAGGCCATAGCTTTAATGGAGGCAACTATGTGCTTATCAGACTTTCTCCGAATGTGGTCTTTCTGGAAACCAGGCTGGGAGCTGCAGGATGAGTTGGCAGCTCTGGGAAGCCTGGTCCGGGCCAACAGGATCATATGGCCTTGTTTAGATGCTTGGGATTTTATTTTAGAGCCTGTGTCACTTGGCTCTGGGTGTTGGGAAACTACTTTCCATCTCCTGAATATTCTGAACTGATGCAGCTTTGGCCATGGGAACTCTTCTGATGTCCATGTATCAAACTTCAGGGGAGACAGAGGGCTGGACTCTGGTTCTGCTTGCCCCCATCTTTGGGCAAAGCTCACGGTATTCCATTGGATGCGATGACTTCAGTGTTCTTTCAGCTTGGTTATTCCCATTTTAATAATTATTAGTTATGCATATTGGTGTGCACCCATGTGCATATCTATGCACCTTGTGCACGCCTGATGCTAGCAGAGGCCAGAAAACGGGGTTAGATCCCTTGGAACTGGAGTTATAGATGGCTATGAGCCTTCACATAGGTTCTGGGCCTTGAACCAGAGCCCTTTGCAGTAGCAGCAGCCCGTGCTCTAACTGCTGAGCCATCTCTTCATCCCCTCCCTCTTCTGAGAGCTTTTTCTCCACTCAAGATTTTGACAGCTGAGGTTGAGCTTCTCCAACTGTCTCTTCCCCCTCCCCGTTTCCCTTCCGTTCTCCCCCACTTCCCTCTCCCCAGTCTCTGTCCTCTCTCTGACTTCTCTCCTTTCTCCCGTTCCCTCTCTTTTACTCCCTTTGCCATCCTGCTCTTCTCTTCCTCCTCCTTTCTCGCTACTCTCTCTTCCTCCTTCTTCCCCTCCCCTCCCCTCTCCTCTCCACTTTTCCTCTCTTTTCCCTCACTCCTTTTATTTTCTTCTTTCATCTATGAAGCAGCAGGCCTGATTTTAGAAGCTCCAGTCTTCTCAGACAGCCGCTCACCCAAGGTGGTCCCTCCAGCTTGGGGATGAGTCTTCCCTCTCTAAGATGATCTCTTATTATCATCTTGTAGCCTTTCGGTGTTTGAGGTTATATCACGTTGCCTCGAACCAAAACCCCCTGTCCACAAAGAAGAATCACAATTAAAAAGCAGTGTGTGTGTGTGTGTGTGTGTGTGTGTGTGTGTGTCTGTCTGCCATGGCCACGGACTGTGTGGTTTTGGCCTTGGTGCTGTGGCTCCCTCTGTGAGGAAGATCTTCCTCATGCCCTTACTTTCCTTATCTGGGTCCTTTAAGAGTTCCCAGTGTTTCCTACCCTATGGGGTACTGTAACTGGTCTCTACTGTTTGCAGGCTGCAGACTCACATTGCTTCACATCCAGGCTGGGGGCGTGAATAAGTATGGCAAGGATAAAGCCAGCTAATGGGGGAGTTGGGCTCCTGGGCACCGTACGAAGACCTAGCAATCTGCTTCTTGACAATAGACTCCATGTCTTATTTGATGTGATGAGCACATCAAGGACCCCTTAAGGGAGATGATATTTAGTTAACAAACAGTTCTGGAAAGACTTCAATTCATACTCACATGCGATCGGCTGTCATCAGTTAGAATACAGGTTTTCAAGGGGAGTGAACGCAGAACTAATACATCGTTTCATGCATGATGGTCGGATGGGAAGAGGGCTAGCGAGAAGACTTTGTCACTTAGCTGAGACCTTAAACTTTCCACGGACTCCCCCGGCACCTGCGAGTGACCTCTCTAGTCCTGAATTCCACAGTCTAGGGCTTGTGTGTGGCTTGCTGAGACCTTAAACTTTCCACGGACTCCCCCCGGCACCTGTGAGTGACCTCTCTAGTCCTGAATTCCACAGTCTTGTGTACAGCTTGCTGATTTTGCACTGTGCCTCCAGACCTCCACAGTAGGAAAAGTCCTTCAGACACTTTCTGACTCGAAGCCAATGTCAGAGAGAAGAGAGTTCTGAAGCTCTGGAGGCTTAGAGTCCTGGCCCAGGGTGGGCCCCTCACTACCATTCAGATAGATGTCCTTCTGTGCCTCACACCAAATCTTCCCCAACAGGTTCAGCAGGAAGTGGCTCTGATGGACTCTTAGGTTCTCTTCTCCAAGAATGGATTTGTCAACCTGGATTCCTGGCACCTTGTTAGGCACAGAGGATGTGGAACTTTCCCTTCGCCCCTACCCTCCACTCTTACCCCCCAGTCCCCACCCTCCATTAGGCACAGAGGATGTGGAACTTTCCCTTCGCCCCTACCCTCCACTCTTACCCCCCAGTCCCCACCCTCCACTCCTACCCCAGTCCCCACCCTCCACTCCTACCCCAGTCCCCACCCTCCACTCCTACCCCAGTCCCCACCCTCCACTCCTACCCCCAGACCCAGAACCCCAGGAGTCCACTGATCTAGTCTCTCCCCCTCCCCCAAGAAAGGTGCCAATGACCAGGAAAGACAATGTTCCTTGCTAGGTGCAGGACTTTGCACTGGTTGCTTCCCACACTCTGTCCGGGAAGAGAATTCTGCTCATTGAGCACTCCTGTCTGCTGGGCCTGCCATGTGGACACGTTTCTCAGCACTAGACTTGCTTGTGGCTTAGACTGTCTGGGTGTGCACTAGTTCGATGTTAGAATGAGGTCCCAGCTAAGTGTCCACAGGCTGAAGGTCAATGGCTTAGCATTGCCACCAGGCACCCAGCTGTTGCTGTCCCTTTCTGATGTTCTCTGTCTCCCAGAGATGGCAAGATGAATACCCTAGCTCCCAACAGCATCTAAAGACTGAAGACAGGAGCAAGGCGCATAGAAACCTTCACTTCCTTTATAGGTCACTCACAGAATCTGGTCACATAACCCTAAGCCTATTCCTAGATCAGCAGTTCTCAACCAGCGACCCCTTTGGGGATTGAACCACACCTTCACGGAGATTGTCTAAGACCATCAGAAAATTAGATATTTACACTACAATTCATAAGAGTAGCAAAATTAAAGCTATTAAATAGCAACAAAAATAATTTTATGGCTGGGGGTCACCACAGTCTGAAGAACTGTATTAAAGGATCGCAGTGTTGGGAAGGTTGAGAACCACTGACCTAGACCAACTGTAGGCAAATGGGCGTGGGATAACACTGCTGGCTGCTTTGGGCCAGACATGATGCATGGTTCATTGGAAGGATATTAGCAGCTCTCAGGGCAGCTGGGGCATCAGCTGGCCCTCTCCTGCCTAATCCCAGAGCTCAGGATAGACCTGTGTGGAGTTCCTGATGGGGAAGAGGTACATAAGTACTTGAGACAAGTGAAACAGTCCTGGGAAAACGGAACCACAGAATAAAAGGCTCAAGCTTGTGACTCTGAGCATCACATGGGTAGCCAGTGGGTGTGGCTCTGAGCATCACATGGGTAGCCAGTGGGTGTGGCTCTGAGCATCACACATGGGTTGCCAGTGGGTGTGGCTCTGAGTATCACATGGGTAGCCAGTGGGAGTCGCTCTGAGTATCACATGGGTAGCCAGTGGGCTTCATTTTAGCTGGCAGCCTTTGTGGGGCTAAAAGACAGCAGCCAAATCTGCTCAGTTGTTCTGTGAAAAGCTATTGCTTAGGGCTTAGTTTGTTCCCAGGAATTATAGGTCTGGGGATTCACAGCCAGACTCCAAGTGGAAGGTGAGAACTGAGTAAGGAGGATAGAGCCCCCAGGACACCACCATTTAGAGGCGGGCAGGGGCAGAGAACAGCTGGAGGAGAGCCAGGAGAGCACTGGGCAGAGGCTTGGACACTTGCAGAGAGCAGGGCACCGTGGGAGGAGCTTCTGTTGCTGTGATAGAGCAGCATGACCAAGGCAGCTCACAGAAGGAGGAGAGCATGCTGGCTTCCAGTGTTTGAGCGAGATTTATAGCTGTGGAGAAGTGTGGTGGTGCAGACAGCTGAGCGACCACATCTTCCACTGCAAGCTTGAAGCAGACAGAACGCACCAGAAGTGGGGAGAGGTTTAGAACTCTCAGAGGCCACACCCAGTGACATACTTCCTCCCAACTGTACCATCTGCCCATATAGCGCCACCAGCTGGGAGCCAAGTGTTCAAATATCCGAGCCTATGGAGTCATTTCTCAGTTAATCCACGTTCCACATCTCTCTTCTGTCTCAGAGGCGTTTCCGTGGCAGGTGCCATATTAGTTTATAAGAGAATCTGTTGGGGCTGGTGAGAGAGCTCAGAAAATGCTTACCTCATAAGCTTTTGATCCCTGGGACCCAGAAAAGGACTTTGTGGAGACGCTGACACCACAAAGTTGTCCTCTGATGTCCACATGTGCGTCATGGAAACAAGAGAGTGCTTGTCGCTGTGATGTCTGCACTGGGAAGGCAAAGGCTGGCGTGGCGCGCAGTTCCTGGTGAACGCTCATAAATTACTGGGGGTTTGTGTTTCCTTGTGGCGTGAGCAAGGCCTCTGCTGTGGTGTGAGCAAGGCCATTGCTGTGGCGTGAGCAAGGCCACTGCTGTGGCGTGAGCAAGGCCACTGCTGTGGTGTGAGCAAGGCCATTGGTGTGGTGTGAGCAAGGCCACTGCTGTGGTGTGAGCAAGGCCACTGCTGTGGTGTGAGCAAGGCCACTGGTGTGGTATGAGCAAGGCCACTGGTGTGGTGTGAGCAAGGCCACTGGTGTGGTGTGAGCAAGGCCACTGCTGTGGTGTGAGCAAGGTCATTTCTCATTCCCCAAGTGCAGAGGATGAAGGTATTTCTTGGCAGACAGGAAGAAACCCTGCCGCTGAAAGGAAGCACAGTGGAGATAGACCTGGAGGGTCTTACTCCATTTCTAGAGCTGAAAGAAAACTGCTGGCCCTGGGGAAAAGGAAGACAACAGACACATGGCCACTGGTGACAGGACCACGGGCCCAAGAACCCCCACACCTTCCTCATTGTCTACAAAAATGCTGATAGTAACTCAGCAGCAACCCTCCCCTGCAAGTCTCATGCATGATCCCAGGGCTGAGAAGCCTGGGACTCTGGGTGTCACCTCTTTTTTTTTTCTTATTAATTAATTAAATTTTTTATTGAGAAAAGGAAAAAAAAAAACAAGTTTCTGCCTCCTCCCCGCCTCCCATTTCCCCCCCTCCTCCCACCCTTCTCCCCCTCAGCCCACCCTTGTCTCCCTCCCCCCACTCCTCTCCCCCTCCCTCTCCAGTCCAAAGAGCAGTCAGGGTTCCCTGCCCTGTGGAAAGTCCAAGGTCCTCCCCTCTCCGTCCATATCTAGGAAGGTGAACATCCAAACTGGCTAGGCTCCCACAAAGCCAGCACATTAAGTAGGATCAAAACCCTGTGCCATTGTCCTTGGCTTTTCATCAGCCCTCATTGTCCACCATGTTCAGAGAGTCCGGTTTTATCACATGCTTTTTTAGTCACAGTCCAGCTGGCCTTGGTGAGCTCCCAATAGATCAGCCCCACTGTCTCAGTGGTGGGTGCACCCCTCGTGGTCCCGACTTCTTTGCTCATGTTCTCCCTCCTTCTTCTCCTCATTGGGACCTTGGGAGCTCAATCCAGTGCTCCAGTGTGGGTCTCTGTCTCTATCTCCATCCATCACCAGATGAAGGTTCTATGGTGATATGCAAGATATTTGTCAGTATTGCTATAGGATAGGGTCATTTCAGGTTCCCTATCCTCAGCTGCCCAGGGAACTAACTGGGGACATCGCCTTGGGCTCCTGTCACCTCTTCATAGTACACCTCGGCTGCCTCCTAGAGGCCATTTCCGGGATTGCCACGCCTCCCCCTTTCAAAGAACAAAAGACCTAGTCGTGTCTGGCCCATTGGCCACTGTCGTTCATGGCATTCAAGGCAGCACTGGGGAGTTTTCAACAAGAGCTCCTCCCCCTACCACAGGCAGGGAAGCTATTTTACTGCGTAGGCAGTGGAGCCGTAAGAAAGTGAACCCTGCCTATCATTCCATGGCTCAGGAAGGAGGGTCCAGAACCCGAACCCCGGGGCTTGCAGCCCAGGGCTGTATTGGGTATAACAAGGGCTCAAGCTCTGTGCTCTGAATTTCTTCTCACTCAGTGGTTTTGCCCACAGTGCATATAGAGATAAGTTTCACTCACCCCCTTTCTCATGTTGCTGGGAAATGATTTGCCTTCTCCCAACCCCTCCTCTCTCACTAGTCCCTTGAATCTCTCGTAAATGCTCTGAAAAACTGAACTCAACCCTCAACCACCCAGGGGCCCTCAGCTGGTTCCTACCTCTCTGGTACCCTGCTTCTGGGGAATGAAGCTGTTTCTCGCTTGCCTCCACACATCACCTGAGGCTCACAAAAGTCCCCCTTTGGGAGATGAACCCCAACATCATCTACGGACACTGCATCCTGTTTTCTTTAGGTGGAAACTGTGTCCACTGTATCCCACCAAGGAGCAGGGAGAAGCTCCCAGCATTGATTGAATTCTTAGGTGGAGCGGATCCGGTGACATTTAAAGAGGAGAATTTAATTTGATAGTTTATATTCTGCATAGGTTCCTCCTCTATTTGACTCAAGTAAATGGCTGCCTACTGCCACAGCTGTCTCTGCCACACAGAAGAAATATGGTGCGGGGGGATGGTGCTCAAGGGGTGAACAGGACCCCGAGGACTTAGCATGGCTGGCTTGGTGTGAGCTGGGGCTGGGCTGGGTTTGGAGATTTTGTGTTTGCATTCTTCTCTGACCTCTACAGTACCAGGATGGGCTCAGAATGAGTGATCAGAGAGCACCCCCTGCTCTGAACCTCACGCTGGGAAGCTCAGTGGAGGGGACTAAAGATCTAAAGTCCAAAATCCAGAGATATGCTCACCCCAGTAACATGCAGTGACTTGAGCCATGGCCTGGAGGATGTCAGGGAACCTCAGTCCGTCCGTGTCCACCCTGTCCAGGGTACAGAGAAGCCAGTGAACCTCACGGATGTTAGTAGATGCTGCTATCAATGTCTTTTCCCAGCAGGGTCTTGCTATGTAGCCCAAGCTGGCCTTGAATTTAGCGATCCTTCTGCCTCAACCCCCGAGTGGGATTATAGGTACACATCACCATGCCTGGTATCGGGATAGAGATGTTCAAACAGTGAATTTTGCTTCTAAATCCTTTGCCCAGCCAGGGACCCCAATTGACTAGCAGAAGTCCCTCTTACAGGAAAGTGAGGCATGCATGGTCATCCTAGGTCTGAGATAGTGTCCATACAGTCGCTCTTGTCCCTATGCCCCAACAAAGCTTACAGGATCTATGAAAGCACTTTGGTCTGTTTCCTGAGAGGCAGCAAGTCTAGTATTAACCCTGGGTTTTTCTACACAGTGCTCAGCTCAGGCAGTAACATGAGATGCAGACCCTTTGTTGGGGGTCATGTAAGCTTGGGGCAATTGACTGTTGTGCCATCTCTTCATTGGCTTTGCTTTGATTCAGTGGCCACAGAAATGACTGAGGCAAGGACTATGGGTTCAGAGAAGGACCC
Organism: Microtus ochrogaster; assembly: GCF_000317375.1. Lineage (NCBI taxonomy): Eukaryota > Metazoa > Chordata > Mammalia > Rodentia > Cricetidae > Microtus > Microtus ochrogaster. Next base: position 1,748,107 of record NC_022028.1, on the reverse strand, counting down.
AGGGCCTGTTGTAGGGTCTGACACCCAGCTCCTGCTCACCCTTCAAAAATACAGTGCCAATCCATTTGCCTTGCATAGCCTTTAATTCGACTCTATAGGGATCACGCTTTACCATCCTGGGCAACTGTGATGTCTGCTTCTATAATGGCAGCCTCTATTCCAACAAGGCCACTACTCACTTTCTGAGAGTCATGTCAGATATATAAATATCAAGACAGGAGAGGGACCAACAATTTCATGACAAGGCCAGGGCCCTGCCCAGACTGATTTTAAAGATCCTGGCGATTGGTGCCTGGTGTCAAGAATGAAACCTGACTTGAGTTACATGGAGAAGGTGCTTGCTCTGAGTGGGTGGGAAATGCTAGGTCCTGCTCTGTTTAGGAGAGCAGAGCCCTGTTACGTGACAATTGTTCTTTGTGAGACATGAGCAAAGTTCTACTCACTGCAGATGGAACTGATGGTGATGGCAGACCTGAGTATGGATGCATTACTACCAAAGTCCAACTCGGTGAACCATGAGTTTCACTGGGTTTCACTTATAGGAGTATGGCCATGATGTATGGCTGGGGGTTAGGTGACTTGCAGGAGTATGGCCACCTAGTTACTTGCAGGAACATGGTCAGCGGGTTACTTGTAGGAATATGGTTGGTGGGTTCCTTGCAGGAGTATGGTTGGCAGGTTACTTGCAGGAGTATGGTCACCTAGTTACTTGCAGGAGTATGGTCAGCGGGTTACTTGTAGGAGTATGGTTGGTGGGTTCCTTGCAGAAGTATGGTCAGCAGGCTACTTGCAGGAGTATGGTCGGTGGGTTACTTGCAGGAGTATGGTAGGTGGGTTACTTGCAGGAGTATGGTCAGTGGGTTACTTGCAGGAGCATGGTCAGTGGGTTACTTACAGGAGTATGGTCAGTGGGTTACTTGCAGGAGTAAATACACAAGTCCACCACAGTGTGGATAAAAACTTGAAAGCTGGAAGCCTGCTGCACACTGCACAGCTTGCAGGCAGCTCAATGAGTTGAATGTCTGTTTCAGGCAGCTCAGTTGATCTGAGCCTCTTTTAAGATTAGCTCATTTCGATAGTATCTCTCTGAAGTCCTCACCATTTACATAAGATGGGAAGGGAGGGACCTGGAGACTGTTCAGTTTCAGGGACATCCTGAATCTTGAGTTGTTTCCTGAGTTTTAATGAGTTTCGCTGAAGGATGGAATGTTTCACCTCCCCCTACAAATCAGATATCCCGCACGCCAGACATGACAGTTTATAACAGTAGCAAAACTATAGTTATAAAGTGGCAATGAAATAACTCCCAACATGAGGAACTGTATTGAAGGGCACAGCATGAGCATGAGAATCACCCCCCACAGGCTCACATGGTCTTCAGTTGTGGGCACTATTTGGGAATGTTAGTGAATTTCTGGAGCACCAGACTCACTGAAGCATGTCACTGGGGACGGGCCTTGAAGGCTTGTAGCCCTCCACTTCCTGTTCTCATCCTATTTCCTGTGTGCAGATGAACTGCAGTCAGCTGGCTTCCTGCTCTTGCCTCCATGCCTTCCGTGTCCACTGCCATGTTTTCCTGAGTCTATCTCTTTGGAACTGTCAGTTTCTTCCTTATGTTGCTTTTGATTATGGTGTGCTATTCCAGCAAGAGAAAAGTAACAATTATAGTCCTAGTTAGGGTTACAATTGCCATGATAAAACACCATGACCAAAAGCAATTTGGGAAGGAATGGGTTGATTTGGCTTATGCTTCCACGTTGTATTTCATCATCGAAGGAAGTCAGGTGGCAGGAGCTGATGCAGAGCCCATGGACGAGTGCTGCTTACTGGCTTGCTCCTCATGGCCTGCTCAGCCTGCTTTCTTATAGAACCCAGTACCACCTGCCCAGGGATGGCTATACCCACAATGGGCTGGGTCCTCCCACATCAAACACTAATTAAGAAAATGCCCTACAGCCAGATCTTAAGGAGGCATTTTTCTTAATTGAGACTCCTTTCAAGGACTCTAGCTTGTGTCCAGTTGGCATAAGATCAGCCAGCACAAATATACCCTTCTGGCCTGCGCTCCAGGCTTCTTATCTGTCACTGTATTGTGACCCGATAGCTAATGCTTCCGCAGCCATGACTTCATCGCCACGATGCGGTTTATACATTGAAGCTGTCTGTGTCACAGTGACAGCAAAAGTCACAATCAGATCCCTCCGTCATTCTGCTCTCCCACTTCCCTTCCTTCTCTTGTCGTCACGCAGGCTGCAGCCTTCCTCAGCCTTGGCACCCATTGGCCCACTGACCATTGTTCCCATTTCTGGTCACATTCAAATGTCACCTCTTCAGATTTACCCTACTATCACACCTTAGATCACACCTCTGCCACACTCGACTCCCTGTGCCTGGGAAGGAGCAAGTGGCAGGTAATTTCTAAGTATTGGATAAGGGAATGAACTGTGGTAGCTGGAGGGAAGTGGAGCGGAGGCCTCAGCGCCCAGCAGCACAGGGTTATGGCTGGATAGAGGGCTGAGGCCCATGGCGTTTGCTTGACTATCCTCTGGGCAAATGAGTAGCATCTGTGGTCATGGGACCTGTGGTGAGAGAGAAGGAGAGGTGACAGGCAGGTGACCATGTCTGCATTTCTGCTTTGTTCCAGGCCCTCTTAGCTGAGCTCCTTGCAGTTTCCCAGTTCCCCTTTATGCTTCGTTCATTTCTGCCCTGCCAGCTCTTGCACAGAACTAGTGAATAATGGCAGGTCCTTAATTAGACGGAGAGCTGAGTCATGGTTGTTCCGAGAGTCAGTGCTGGGAGTGGAAGGTCTGGTCTCCAATCCCAGAACATTCTTGCAGCTTCTCCTCAACACTCCTGCTCCATCCAGCCATTGTTCCATGCAGAGCAAATTGCTTCCCAGGATCTTGGACTGTGAGAAAGAACCCAGACGGGGCTATCTTGCCTGGAACCTTGGATAAGACTGGAGATGGTGTCCCTTTCTGTGGTGCTAGCCTGTGAGCAGCGAGGGCTGATCTGGGAGCCTAGGTTTGCATGTTTCACCTGCCAGGTGTCAATTCTCTCCTCCGTAAATCCTCAGCGTTGAACAAGATCAGCAGCCTTTACATGATGCTGACAGCACCCTGAGGAATGAGAGTGAGATGGGCTGGATTTTACATGAAATCCGAGAGAACAAGACACAGACATCCCCTGGGAGAAGTTGTCTGGGAGTTTGTATAGCTGGAAGGGTGGGCTTCTGAGAGCAGCGAGGAGGCGGTGGCAGCAGCAGCAACAGCAGCAGAGCAGCAGCAGCAACAGAGCAGCAGCAG